>NW_024805502.1:0-1937 GCF_019175285.1 Sceloporus undulatus
TCTGATCTTACTTCAGTATTCCAGTCCCTGGTCTTTGTGAGCCCCCCAAAGGCTACAAGTGTAAGCACACTTGCTAACTAGAACCTAGAGGAAAGAGAACAAAAAGACAACACTGCATAACATTAGCCAATTTTCTCCAAGCAAAACCAGACAGTCACCTAATCCTCATGATCCATTTAGCAGATGCAACACAGGGTTATTTGTGCCACTACGATATCATCCCCAGGGACGTAGCCAGGATTTTAGGAAGGGGGGGGGGGGTCCAGACTAAGTGCCACCATTATATTAGGGCTTGGGTGCAGCGGCGCAGCAGCACGCACCATTCATTTTTCTAACAGAAGGGGGGTCCGGACCCCAAGAACCCCCCCTTGGCTACGTCCATGTCATCTCAGACCCAGAAAATGAAGACATTCACTTCTGTGTTTGTAGATATGCCTCTTTGTGATTAGATTTTTAAAAACTCCTATGAGGATCCTGTGTGGGGGAATGCATGAAATGCCCCTCTTAGTGTAATATTCTGTTTCTCTGTCCAACAAACTTCATCAAAAATGAAGAACAAGAAGGGGATATGAAGTAAGACATGGTGCCAAAACATTTACAGCAGAATTGTGTTGAATGCTGCTGCTGCTACTCCAATATCTAGTCACACGTGAGCATGGAAAACATTAACCACATGTACATAAATGTACATAGATAGTTAATTCTAAAGCACAATATACCTCATTTGATTTTAATCCTTACAACAAAGGAAAATCAAGCTAGAAAAGGCAAAACAATATTTACACATTCTAAAGAGATATTTTGGAGAGACATAGAGCCAGTCTACACGTAAGCGTATTATGTGAATTGCTGCAAATTTTTGTACATTCGTATCAGTACTTAATTGCCTTCAATTTCCTGCACAAATTCACATCTATTCACTCTCCCTCAGATGAAAATGCACAGCCATGCAAATCCATGCAAAGTGGATGGAAATGCAAAGCAGATGGAAATGTGCATCACTGTGGATACTCTGTTAAAACCACAAAACTTTTTTTCAACAGAATTTATGAAATCCTTCTCCCTGCCCATGCAAAGAACCCAAATTCCTCCAAATCAAACATGGCTGGATTGCAATCTATTCTGTTTGAATGAAGAGTATTTTAGTCATATAGACAAGTTCATAGTCAGAATTTGCTGCAATTGTAAATGGCCTTGGGAGTTTCCTCTATATGTAATGCATTATATTCCTTAACTATAACACATACTAATCAAGGTGTAGCTTTGAACCAAGAATGAAGAATATGTGGTCCTCTAGATACTGTTTATCTCCAACTCTCATCAACCCCAATCAGCATAGCCAGTCATGAAGTATGATGGAAACTGCAGTTCGACAATATCTGGAGAGTAACAGATCCTCCACCCGTGTCCTGTATCTTGTGCTTGGTTTCCTCGTCCATCTAGAAGAAACTCGCAGATACATGATGAATGCAAAAGGAAGTCACCATAGTAGAAGAAAGAAAGAGAAAAACTGTTTCATATAAGCAATCATGCTACTTATGGAATTTAATTTTGCTGAAAGCTGACATGTATTTATGTGCAAATCCTCTGTACTGTATATTATAAAAATAAAATATAAAAAATACATGATGAATGCATATTGCAGGTACAGTAAGCCTCAAAATAACTTCTCACTGAGCCAGCATGAACTAGGAGAGTGTTCACATTAAGCTTCTTCAGTCCTGCTGCTTGAGACACACTGGAATTCATGAAAACTTTTTTGGGGGGTGACTTTGATTTTATCAGAAAAGATTATTTCAATCTTTATTAACTCTGTTGTATTCATTTCTTCACTCAGTTTTATTCCTTGGTGACTGACAATATATTTGCACAGGAAGCAAGAGCCATCATTTCTTTAACCAGCTTCAAAATGGAGTTGAAAACCATCCTGTTCAGAG
>NW_024805502.1:2037-4498 GCF_019175285.1 Sceloporus undulatus
GAAGAACTGCTGGACCTCTTACCCTTTCCCGCCACCACTCCCTTCTCCTTCTGTGTCATGTCGTTTTAGATTGTAAGCCCGAGGGCAGGGAATCGTCTAACTAAAAAGATTGTATGTACAGCGCTGTGTAAATTTACAGCGCTTCATAAATAAAGGTTAATAATAATAATAATAATAATAATAATAATAATAATAATAATAATAATAATGAATACTTGCTTTATGAGGCTTCCTTTATGTACAATATCCAATGTGAGCTGATTTTTAGATATTTGCATGAAAAAAGAGTCATTGCATTGTATATGAGTACCTCTGGTAGATATTTCTTTTCTCGTTATCTAGGGGAAAGAAATGCAGGGCCTTTTGCTTTCTTTTTAAGTAAATCCATGCTAGTTGATAAACAGCTGCCAACAGATGGAAGACACAGGAACACAGCTCCACAGAGCAATGTGAAGAATTAAGCTGATAAAGGCATCCAGCAGGTGGCACCGTTTTCTTATTGTTCAACCATCTTAACTCTTACACAGCAGGGAAATCAATCTTTTTCAGCACGGCTGTTTTCTAAGTACACAATGCATAGATCAAAATGAGTGGCAGTAATAGGCGGAATCTGGGGTAATTTTTGGCAGACAGAACCAAATACAAGCAGTCTGCTCATCTTCTTTAGAAGTGATAATTCATTTCCCACCCAGCGCTGCGCAGTGTTGCAGGTGGAGAGATGTCATTGCTGGCCTCCAATGGGGAAGAGGCCAACGTAAATGTGTCAAAGCATGGCTCACTGCAATGGAGAGTGTAGGGTCTTAGCTGGGTGATTTTATAAGTTCCTACAACTCTCTCCTCTCCCTCTTTGCCTGGATATTGTCGAAGCGATTGGATCAGTTAGAGCGGATCCCCCCTTCACAGTTTGGCTGGATGACTGGATAGCTGGATTGCCATTGACAGGGTGACCAGACACCCTCCTTTTCCAGGACATTTCCTACATTTCAACCTTCTTTCCAGAAGGAATTTCAAAATGTCCTCCGTTTAGAGCATGACTAAGAAGCATACATTTATGTTCATATTATTGTTTTCAGCTTTTATTTTTGTAATGTTCTACATTTTTCTTGAATGTCTAATATTTTGCAATGACTTGCCCTCCTGCAAAAGGATGGTCATTTTGCAGATGAGAACCATTTCAATGAGGAGGGAGCGAAAGAAAGCCAAAGAATGTACAAACGTTCAATAAAATGGGCCCAAAAGAGTTGATTTCATTCCACTGACAATGGATAGAAGCAGACATGGAGGTGGAAACAGGGAAATGAACAAATCCATGGATGCAGCCTTAGTAGATGACATTCCACATCTCTGTCTCAGAGAAAGAGTATTTCCTGAATAAGTATTGAACACATGAGTTTAATGCCTTCTTGGTGCCATTGATTGTCTCACATCCTACTGTATTGTTGTACATGCCTTACTTCCTTGGAAGTCATGCAGAATATGATGGCCTAGCCAGGGTACCTCAAAATTGTAGCATTCAACCATTCAGTTAAAACCACAGTGATTTCCAACCACTTCCGCCTGTTGCAAGATTGCTGAATTCATGTTGCTATAATAGATTGAAATCCAGCATAAACCAGCTTTTGGCACAACACCACAAACGTAATGATTTCTGTATGCTTGCAGTGACCATGTGACAAAATATTGCCAGTGAGAGGCAGCAAACATGGCTTTGAAGTCAACATTGTCAACATAAATAATCATGTAAATGGGCCCTTGATTTAATTCTGGATCTACCACTTTCTAGTTCTCATATAAACAGACCTGCACACAACAATTGCAGAGGCCAGAATAAGCCCTCAACCTATGTACAATCATTCCATCCAGATTGTAGCCTTGCTCACACCACCTGGTCTGTCTGGATGTCCTCTTACCACAAAAAAGTGAGAACAAAAAAAGAAGCCAGATAGACAAGCTTTTACCAAATGCATTTCATGCCAGTTCTGGAGGCAAACTCATATGCCACAAAGTAAAGACTAGGCAAAAAGAAATGTAGTTGCTTGTTAGTTTGTCAGCTCAGCAGAATGTCCTTTTACACAGGAAAAAGATAAAAAGTAATTTTATATAGGGTCAGAATTTAACACATGACGTGCTCTCCAATCCTTTACTGTTCAGGGATGGGCAACTTCTGCCAAGGTTAGGGCTGTTTTGTATATTTCTAACCCACTGGAGGCTGCACTGGTTATCTCTGTCAAAAGGTAGCAGTGGCTAGTAGATCTGTTGCTGTTGCAGTAGCTGCTGAACATCAGTGGCTACTGCAACCACTCACTATGATGCAAGGGTTGGTCAAAATGTCTTTCCAGATACTGCCACATGAAACAAAGGATCCACTCTTCTGGACGCGAAAGGAAGAACAGCTTTGGTTTTGGCAGCAGCAAATGGGTGCCATGAAAGATACCAGAACAAGTTCAGAGGACTACATGAA
>NW_024805503.1:0-4498 GCF_019175285.1 Sceloporus undulatus
CAATTGATTTTTTTCATTATTCTTAAATGAGATCTCAATCACTCTGAGATATCAGAGTAGTACTTGAAGCTACATGTACAGTGTGCCCACATTATACGCGGGTGCATTTTACGCAGCTTCCAGCATATGCTTGAAGCCTCGACGGAAGGAAGGGAGGCGCGCGCCGGAAGTAAACAATGGTGCATGCTCCTGTGGCCTTGCTGCCACGGGCACAAGCTCCATTCATTTCAATGGGGCATGAGCATCCGTGTTTTTTTCCTTATGCGGGGGGGGGGGGTCCAGAACGGATCCCATGCGTAAAGGAAGGGCACACTGTATATATGGGGAATTATAAGCTAACAGAACTACTTAGAAATAAACCAAGTGAAAAATTTGAGAAAGATTGGTCAAAAACAATGACTTATTTCAAAATGGTTTAAAATATTTGGAAATATTAAATATTAAAAAGGTAATACATGTTTATGTAGATTTGTATATAACAGACTAAAAGGGAGAACTTAAGTGAAAGTCTACCATTAAGGTGTTTAAAAGGTCAATAAATGAATGAAAAGGTTACTGATGCAATCAAGTAGCAAAGCATAAGATCCATTTATATGGTTTAGACTGAAATCTAAAAGTCAAACTACTTTAAGAAATAAAAACTAACAAAGAGGTTAGTTTGTTAGTGTTAACTATGGCACGTTATAAATGCGCGCATAGTAGGGTTAGGAAAAGCCGTCTCTTCCTCATGGTCCCCAACCCTAGTACGCGCGGAGTGCGTAAGAGATGGTGCCGCCCGTCCACATGGGGGCCGCCATCTTGACGTAGCGGATGCGCTGTATCCGCACCTCGCGCCCTGAAAATGACGCCATGAGTGCACGCTTCGGCACTTGCGGCATCTCTTCTGGCGTGCGGGAAGGAGCGTGATTTTCACGCTCCTTCTTTGCAGCGTCTGGGAACCACGCTGTTTGGCTGCTGCGGTTCCCGGACACTGCAACCGGCAGCAGCAGCAGAGCACCACTTTTCGGCAGTCTGTAACCCACCTATGTTAACAATGTATGTGAATAACGTTTGTTAATAAATATATATTTTAAAAAAAGTTGTTTAGACCAAATCTCTCAATAATAAATTGGCAAATGGTGCAAAGTCCATAATTATACAGTACATTGATGCAGGGTGATTTCTTGTCCCTATCTCATTATACAGACTTTAAGAACTAAGTATCTGTCACTTTAGGGTTCTTCCATTTTCGCTATTTATTTTAAAAAACACAAAATCATTCCTTGAATTTATGAAAAAAATATGTGAAATTTGTACAGGGGAATCTGGGCATTATGGATCATTGGTGGGAATTTTAATTCCTTGCCTTCCTCTGTGGATGCTACCATAGTTATAATAATTTTTAAAATTACTTGTGAAAACAAAATAAGGCCCTGTACAGACTGGCCTCTGGGTGTAGTTAAGGTGCAGTGTCCACACGTGGGATGCCCAAACCCCCACCCCTAGGGCACCATTTTGGTGTGTGCCAGTCCACATGGCGTGCACCATAATGACTCCCCTCTGGAGCTGCATCCACATGATGCAGCACTGAAGAGGCATCATAAAGCCACGCAACTGTGGCTATGGTGCCCCTTGGCAGGAAGAAAAAGGAACTGTTTTTTGCACTCTCCAGAGGCTGAATGGGGGCCATGGCATCAATTTTCCACAGCCCCGATCCAGCCAGTAATGGGGCGGCTGTAGACTGCCCCTTTGGGGTGGTCTGTATAGCACCTAAGGTAGCAGAAAAAGAAGGGAAGAGATGGTTAAGAGGTGATGTGCTAGCCATGTTTAAATATTTGGAAGGATGTCATATTGAAAATAGATCAAGCTAATTTTTTTCTGGGCCATACACAGAAGAGTTATAGTACAAAAGGGATGAGGAAATGGATGACATTTGGGATGAGGAGTCATATGAAGATGAACCCCAAATTCTAAGAATTGAAGTGGAATCTGCAAACAAAGGAAATGGGAATAAAAAAAATCACCAGGAACAGATGAACTGCTACAATGCCCGCACGGATGAAACTTTAGTGCTAACTAAAATATGCCAATAAATATGGAAAACAAAGAGGTGGCCAACAGACTGAAAACACTCAATATTCATACCAATCCACAGGAAAGGAGATACAAGAGACTGCAGCAACTATAGGACAACAGGACTAATCTTACATGCAAGCAAAATAATGCTGAAAATTCTGCAGCATAGACTCCAAGCATAGATGGAGAGAGAAATTCCAGAGGTGCAAGCAGGATTCAGAAAAGGAAGGGGCACTAGGGACCACACTGCAAACATACGATGGAAAACAGAGCACACCAAAGAAGTCCAAAAAAAGATTCAGCATGTGTTTCATAGACGACAGCAAATCATTTGATTGTATAGATCATGTAAAGTTATGGAATGCAATCAAAGAGATGGGGATGCCATCCAAACTGATAGTTCTGATGAGGAATCTGTACCAAGGACAGGAGGCCACCATCAGAACAGAATTTGGGGAAACAGAGTGGTTCCTAATAGGCAAAGGGGTCAGGCAAGGCTGCATCCTATCACCCTACTTGTTTAACCTATATGCCGAATACATAAGAAAAGCAGAATTAGAATCAGAAAAAGGAGGAGTGAAGATAGGAGAAAGCAACATGGACAACCTAAGATATGCGGATGACACCATAATATTAGCAGAAGACATTCAGAAATTGGAACAGTTAATAAGGAAAGGCAAAGATGAAAGTCCAAAGGCAGGTCTGGTGCTTAACATAAAGAAAACAAAAATGATGACCCCAGAAGAAATAAACAAATTCCATCTAGTCAATGAGGATATGGAAATAGTTAAAAGAATTCCCAGATCTAGGTTCACACATTGACCAGAATGGAAACTGCAGTCAAGAAATAAGAAGTCTAGGATTGGGAAGAGCAGCCATGAAAGAACTGGAAAAAAATACTGAAGAGCAAAGACATACAAGTGAGCAATAAAGTCAGAGTTGTTCAGGCCATTGTGTTCCTAATTCCATGTACAGATTTGCAAGCTTGATAGTGAAGGAAGCAGACAGAAAGAAAATCAACTGATTTGAAATGTGATGCAGGAGAAAAATACTTAGGATACTATGGACAGCCAAGAAGATAAACAAATGGGTTCTCAAACAGATTAGACCAGAGCTTTCCTTGGAAGCTAAGATGGCCAAGTTGAGACTATTGCACTCTGGCCACATAATGAGAAGGCATGGATCACTGGAAAAACAATAATGCCAGGAAAGGTAGAGGGGAGAAGAAAGAGAGGAAGACCACAGAGCAGATGGATAAACTCAATCAGGGGGTTATGGGCAGGGGCTTGCAGGATCTGGGCAAGGCAGTCCAGGATAGGGATGTCTCATCCACAGGGTCACCATGAGTCGGAGTCAACTCGAGGGCAGCTAGCAAGTTTTCTGCTGCCCCAGATTAGGACACAGAGCAGTCGCTTCAGATTACAGGAAAAGAGAGTCTGCCTCAACATTAGGAAGAATGTCCTGTCAGTTCAAAGAGTGGCGGAGTCTCCTCCTTTGGAGGTTTTTAAACAGAGGCTGGGTGGCCCTCTATCAGGAGTGCTTTGATTGTATATTCCTGGATGGCAGGGGGTTGGACTGGATGGCCCTTGGGGTCTCTTCCAATTCTATGATTCTGTGAATAATTTAAATGTGTTTTTATTTAACAACAGCATCTTTTGTCTGGTTTCACCTCGTTCACTTACTTCTCAGAAAAGAGACTAGCATTTATGGTTTCAGTGATGATGGAGGCTCTACTTAGCAGTAATAACACAAACACAAATGTTTGTTCAGATAAAACAGGCCACTGTTTAATGGATGTGTATTTTAACTGATGTGTTTTTAACTGATGTTTGTATTGGTTAGTTATTGTTGTTGTTCTCTGCCTCAATCCAAGAGGAGAGGTGAATTAAGAAATAATAATAATAATAATAATAATAATAATAATAATAATAATAATATAAAGAGGGTTGCCTCCAACATGTATTCACATTCAAAAATTGGATGACTGGTCTGCTGACTGATGGAAGCCAATTCATCCAGCCTGTCTGCTTGTATACCTTTGGGATGCCAGAACTGGGATTCAAACTACTGCATGGTGCCCCTGCCTCCTGGAGTTAGGGCAGACCACCTGTACCCAAACTGGACATGACCCTGTTAGCCCACAGCCCCAAGATCCCACTATTAGACCCCCAATTGGATCTGACTAACACCCATTTCTTGTCTGCCCCAACTGTATCCACTGGGCCACAATAAACTACAAGTCCCAGGATCCCATAGGATGGAGGTATGACAGTTAAAACAGTATCAAACTGCATTAATTTTGCTGTGTGGCAGGAGTCTCAGTCTCAAAGGTGCTAACATATCCCTCTCCATAGTAATCCAGTCTAACATGGCCATGCCTTTGAATTCTAGTGACTCCCTGAGTTATTTTGTCAGATTACAAAAACGGATGTAGACCTACACC
>NW_024805504.1:0-4496 GCF_019175285.1 Sceloporus undulatus
TCAAAACTATCTCTCTGGCTGACAAAAGTGACTCCATCTTTCTATAGCTTTTATATTTCAAAAAGGAATTTCCACCACATTCCCCCCTTTTGATATTTCATCAATATTTCATATTGCATGATACTATCAACTATTAACTATGTTTATATGACACTCTAAACTCAGAACAAAACAAACCTGTCTAGCAGTTACCAAAATATTAATATTCTTACCATCACCAGGCAATAACATCTTCCAGGCGTCCAATTTCAGAAAGACATTGTATAGCATTAACTAAACACACATATTCTCATTGCTTTTTAACCCTTTGACACTTTTGTTGGATCTGATTCTCTGGAGTTTACTCTGGACACCAAGCTAATCTTCTAATAGTGATGTATTGTGTATCTGTTTCATGATTCAGTAGGAAAACTTCACTACAAAGAATATTGTATCTGCTGTCAGAATCTCCTCTCATTGAAAAACTATAATTTTTAGCCTGATGTTACAGACTCTTGCCAAGCAACTGTTACTATGCTACTATGCTTCTCTGGACTACTCATAACAGAATAGGAATGCCCAGGGTGTCGCCATGTTTCAGATGTTCTTCCACTCCAGGGGCATCTTCCATCTCACGTTTCCTCAGGGAGATCACTATGGAATAGCTCTTGTTGTGTAATGCCATTTAATCAGACTAGATCTGGCCTTCACACTTTAAGACTATCTCCAGATGTATAAAAGTCTCCCTCCTTTCAAAGAGCGTCCTGAGAAAGAAAAAACTTACCATGCTTGACTTGAATTTTATGCCAATTCCACAGTTAACAATAGGAATCCTGACGACAAACACAATTATGTCTTTGATCATGGAGCTTGATGAGCTTATTTCTTCTTTTCAATAGGATTGCTTTATTAACTTTATTGTGAAAATCATATGTTATTGCTTATGTCAGGAACATATGTGCATGTATATGTAGGCTTATGTTTTGGGATGTGATTTGATTTGAGAATATGTATGATTGAACTTTATCACTTTTAGCATTAATTACTTATAAAAACCTCAGTTGTTGACAGAAAACAAACAGAAACATGAATAAAAAACACAAACAAGGAATATAGACAAGGAAAAGAGGCAATGTCTCTGGAAAAAAATATTTTGATGGAGCTTCAGCTCAAACTTGATTGAAGTCGAAGGTGGTGCCCATTTCAGCTTCCGGGGTGTGAAAATGGGACATGCACCTGTATTTGTATTCTTATTATTATTTTTGTGCATCACTTATAACAAACATATAGGAAATCATAAAAGAGAAAAGTGGTGATAGAGAGCATTTGAAATCTTTCTTTCAGAGGAGCTGGCGTAGAGCACCTGAAGTCTTGGGAAGGTGCAGCCTAGCTTTTCTTGATTGATGGCAAAGTAGAGCCCACTCAGCTTCTGGTTGTAAGTGGGGCTTAAACTTCGCTCCTCTTGTCTTTATCTGTGGCCCCCCCTTTTCTCAGGCAAAGGAAAAGCAAAAACACTGAAAAATACTAATTGACAAGTTATTAGAATGTTATGAATACATTAAAGGTATACTTTAGCCACATTTCATTAACTCTCCTCTTATAGGCTTTGCTAAGATATTTCTCTTCTAGAATTTATGTCTCACTGCTAAATCTAACTAACAACAGATCCCTGGATCATTCTTGGGTCACCCTGAGCTCTTTATGCTTTAGGTTTTTTTTTTTCTATGCCTGCATCTTTGGACCTTTTTGAATGCTCTTTTTTTTTAAAAAAAAATATATATATGTAACCTTAATTTTACAGACTGCATTTATATGTACATACTGAATATGTAACTCTGACCCAATGTACTCACAGCTTTATCTCATTTGAATCCACAACAGTTTGACAACAGAACAGGGAACAGGAAAAACAAAACTATGATAAGAGTGACTTCTTTGCTTTTTACTCAGGACTCAAAAAATCAGTTCATGCTCTTTTTAGTCACTCCTCTCAGGCCAAAATGATATATTCTAGCTTGGAATTAGGATACAATTTCCACATGCTGGCTTGAATTTAGCTTGATTAATTTTGATTACGTCTGGCAGTGGAAACCAGAATTTGAATTTGTAAAGTGTTTCCAAATTTTCTCTTGCTATAATATAGTAAAATACCAATTTCTTTAATACTTTCATATCCTTATTCCATTCCAGAACCACATAATAATTCAACATAGGATCAACTGGCTCGCCATGTTATTTTTTCAAAATAACAAAAATTATAAATTTCAATGAGTGTGAATCAAATTGACAATCACTAATTAACCAGAATATAACAATTATATTCTGGATCTCTGGGTTCCAAAATCACAAAAAGACACTTCGGGTGAATCAAAAATACATTTAGATATTATAAAAATAAAAATTCAAGCTAAAACAATATACAAAATCAAAAACCTCTTGGATGGGCCATTCTCAAAACTTTAAAAAATATCTCAGCATCTGTTATAACAAAATCATTTCAAAAACTTTAGGCCAGGAATTTAAAACAAAAAAACAAACAATTATTGCAGTCAATAATCAAGAATCAAAACACATCAAAATATGCAAGAGCAAAATCAAAAATAAAACCAGGAACAAAAAATGATTTAAAACAAGCCAATTTAACATGACATTGGCAAGACTTTGCAGACATCTTTGAGCTCAAAAATACAAAAGCTAGCTCATGATATGGCCTCAAAAATTAGCAGTTGAAATAAGTACAAAATCAGCACACAATATTCAGAAAAAGCAAAAATTCAATAGGCCAGGAAACTCATGGATCACAACTTAAAACTCAAAAAATAAAAAATAAACCAATTCTAACCAGCAGCAGTAAACCTTTGCATGACCTCAGGTGAATGCTCATGATTGCAACAGCTGAAGCTACAAATACAGGCCTCTAGCACAGCTATAGCCTTGCAAAACCAAAACCTAACTTTTCCAGGCTTCAAAAGAATTCAGGCCTTACACACTAATCTTATAAACTTTAATTGGAAAAATAATTTAGCTGGATTGCCAATCAGAAGATTGCAGGTCAATAATTCAAAAACCCCAAAAGCACAATGCTCAATAACAAGAATTTCTTTGGTCTTCACCTAAAAACAATTGCATTTAAAAAACATATACAAATTCCCAAAGGCACAACTTAAACTTCATTTTAAAACCCATGAGAGCATCTTGAGGCCTGAAAATAAAAACAAAATATTGAGCAAAAAACTGCTTGCCTTTAAATTAAAAAAAATATCAAAAACAAGCCTGCATCTCTCTGGTCAGATAGGATCCAATCTGGCTGCTGCTATTCATGTAACATGAACTCTCTCTCACACACATACATACTTTCCACTCAAAGAAAAACAAACCAGCTTAATGCAATCTCTTATCAAAAACAAGCTTCTTCAGAGATCACCCTTAACAAGACATTTACTATTCTTTCATCTAAGTCTAAAGCACAACATCTCTTCTATGAACTTAAAAATAGTCTACAAAAATCTCAGCCAGAGGGGAAAAGAAAAAAACAAGCTTTGAACTTACAACTTACAACGCTTTGCTGCCCCATCTCTTTAGCCACAGCCAGGAAAAAAACTTCACAAACAATGTAGCCAAAAAGCCTCAAAGATAATTCCCCAAACGTTTGGCCAAAACTCACCAAATACTTAACTTTCAAAATTACTATTAAAACCAATCACCAAAATCACACCAAAGGCTCTGAAAAGTTGGTGTGAAAAGTCACCACATTGGCAACATGAAACTCCATTCCAGGTTTTCTTTCCAACATAGCTGCTACTATTCTAGCCTTAGCCAAAGGAAAAATTTTAAAATGCAAACCGTGGGCTTTACCTAGGGTTGCCATAAGTCAGGACCTCCAAACCGGGACAAATGTAGGACAAATGTAGGACAACGATTTCAAATGGAGGACACACAAAAAATTGATGCTTTTTAAAAAAAATGTTAATATAAATGCATGTTTCTTAGGCATGATCAAAATGGAGGACATTTGGGCATTATTCCTAGACAGATGGCAAAAATGGACTTCCTTTTCTGCCCAAACCACCCCCCTCCATTCCCCTCCATTCCACACATAACAGCACATTTGGGCACTTCACGTGGCTTTACTTAACATGGCCTCTTGCATATTTCAGAGGCTTATTCCATAATCAAACCCCTTGAGTTTAACACTTAGCATGGTTTAACATGGCTATGTATATTGAACATGTCAAAGTGGTTTCACAAGAAGTGGATTTGCCGTTTCAGGTTTCTTGCACCAACTCTACGTCTCAGAAGTGTGTACTTAGTCAAAGGACTTTGATTTTTTTTCACTGCACATGAGTTTGTAAAAATCAGAGCAGCTAACATTGGCCATGCCTGAGAGGCTTGCTGATATCAATATCACCATCATCATCATCATCACCATCATTGTCACAACAAGGGAGACTTGTTAGCATTCAAAGCACAAAAAATACACCAAAACCACACTTTGGAAGGTGACACTCTCTCAACTT
>NW_024805505.1:0-2519 GCF_019175285.1 Sceloporus undulatus
TTGTGAATGTTGATCCTGTCCTCTGGAGTATTAGCTACTCCTCCTAGTTTGGCATCATCTGCACATTTGATAAACATGTCCTCTATTAAAGCAGGGCTGCACAAGTTGTGTCCCAACAAAGGATCAAAAGCGAACGACTCGACAGAACGGAAATAGAGAGTGATCATATTAATTCCCAATAACTAAACAAGAGGTGGAAAGAGTAATAACAAGATTTAAAAGGATTTAAATCTCTTGGCCCAGAAGGATTCACATCCATATTTTATAAAACCTTTAAAAATCAACTGAGTGAAGATATGACTAAAATTTACAATGAAATATTGGATAATAAAACAATCCCAGAAACATGGAAACTATCTGTAATTATATTAATATTTAAACCCAATAAAGATCCAGCCAATTCCGAATCTTATCATCCGATCACATTAAGCAATCAAGATTATAAAATTTTAATGAAAATCCTAGCCAAGAGATTAAAAGAATATTTACCTACTTTAATTAAAGAAGAACAATATGGATTTGAGGAAGGCAGATATATTTATGAACCGATAAATAATATATTTAATATACTACATCATGCCAAACAATACAAAAATAAATTAGCTTTGATAAAACTAGACGTTTACAAAGCATTTGATTCAATAAATCATGAATATCTATATAACATCTGTAGGGATTTTGGATTAGGGGAAAGGTTTAGTGCAACCATCAAAGAAATATATAATGATATAGAAGCACATATCATGATAAATGGAGAGAAATCAAGAAAATCTAAAATGAAAAGTGGAGTAAGGCAAGTTGCTCTCTTTCCCCTTTATTATTTATATAAGCCATGGAAGCGTTTGCAAATATGATTCAGGATCAGAAGAGATAAAGGAATATGAAATAGATAAAGAAGATATGAAGTTGGATTCATTTGCAGATGATGATTCTCTGATAATGACACAGAAACCGAATGAAGCTGTAATCAAGTTATTGGAAATATTTCAGACATTTGAAAACATTTCTGGGCTTAAATTTAATATGGATAAATCAGAGATAATGTTTATGAATACGAATTGGCCGGAACAAAAAGAAACCCAAATTGTGTCAAGATTGAAATTGGGGATTAAAAATATGAGATATTTAGGTGTAAATTTACCAATTAAGTTAGATAATATTGTACAAGGTAATTATGATCAATTATGGGGTGATTAATAATCAAATTTCTAAATGGACAAGTAAAAATGGGAAGATGTTAACAAAAATTAGAATGTTTAAAACGATGGTACTACCAAAAAATTTATATTCATTTCAAACTATCCCAGAAATAATCCCTAGTAAAGTTTTAAAGAAAAGGGAAAGGTCAATATTAAAATGGATATCAGGGAACAAAAAAGCCAGGTTATCTAAGGCATTATTATATGAGCATCAAAGTAATAGAGGATGGGGAGCTCCATCCCTCGAATGGTATTTTGAGGCGGTACAATGGCTAAGAATGATAGAGGCAGAATATAACCATAATATAAAGTGGGTTGAATTAGAAAGACAGAGCAATCAATTGGAGTATGTCTCTGTCTTTAAGGGGAAAATACAGGGGGGGGGGGGGAAGAGAGAGAAAAGAATCAGTCCAATGAGTTTGAATTACAAAATATGGGAGAAGTGGAATAAAAACCTGGGTATAAAAATAGGAAGCGGATACCAATTAAATATTTAAATAAAAGTAACAATGAAGATTTTGGAAAGATATTTTTAAAAAGATAAAGAATTTAAAATAATTGGAGATATGTATGATTCAACAGAGTCATGAATTCAGGAAGAAAAATTAACTACTTTAATAGGAGAGCAATATTGGATTCAAATAAAAGGGATAATAAAATTACTAGATGAAACACAATTAAATATTGGTGACCAAAATGAATTATTAGAAGAAATAATTACAAAAAAATTAGAAGGGGGTAAAGGACTAACAGGAAAAATTTATAAGAATATATTAACAACCCAATTGAGAATGATAGAGGGATTGACAATGAATTGGGAAAAAGATTTATTCATTGATATAGATAAAATTAAAATTTGGCTACAATAAATGGTTAAAATGAAAAACACTAATGTAAAAGAACAACAAATGGAAATGATTGGAAAATGGTATAGGACACTACACCAATTAGCATTTACAAATGACAAACCTCAATCCAAATGTTGGCATGAATGTGGAGTTAAAGGAATATATATATATATATACACACACACACACACACACACACACACACACATGTGGTGGGAATGCCCATTTGTACAAAAATTTTGGACAGAGGCAAAGCAACAGATAAATACAATAATAGGGATAGGAATACAATTAAGTAAAGAAAATTGCTTAACTCTCAATTTAGGGGAATTAAGATTGAATAATAATAATTTAATAATAATAATATTTATTTGTATACCGCCCTCTGGCAAACCAATCCGGGCGGTTAACAACAGTAAAATATAAAATATGACAATTAAAAACACTTTATCCCTCCCCCCCTTAAGACAGT
>NW_024805505.1:2619-4495 GCF_019175285.1 Sceloporus undulatus
CCCCCCCCCTTAAGACAGTATTAAATAGTATAACATATTAAAAATACAATATCAAGGATAAAAACAGCAATTAAAACTAAAAACCCTGATATCCCTCTGTTGATCCTCAACCATCACTAAGATGGGGCCACGGGAGGAATGAGGGAATCAGGGAACCTGGGAACCTGGGCCGGGATGGTTAATCTGGAAAGGCCTGCCGGAAAAGATCCGTCTTGACCGCTTTTTTAAAGCTGTCTAATGATGTTATCTGACGGATCTCATCCGGCAGGTCGTTCCAGAGTTTGGGGGCGACAGCAGAGAACGCCCTCTGGGAGGTTGCCGCAAGCCTAGATTTTAGCGGCTGCAGTAAGTTCCTCCCAGAGGACCGGAGAGCACGGGGAGGATTGTACGGGAGGAGGCGGTCTCTAAGATAGTTTGGACCCAAACCAATAACAATCAAAAATATGTAACAAAACAATTTCTAAAAGCTGCTCATGCAATGATTGCTTTTGGATGGAGAAAGAAATCAAATTGGAACAAGGCTTACTTATTTAAATATATAAAAGAATATATACTATTCGACTTCCTCAGGGAAAGAAGAGTAAAATATATCAGGGAAAGCAATAAAGAACCATGGGAAGACAAATGGATATAGTAAACAAGAACGTGAAAGGTAAAATGGAGTATGAAGAAGTTAATAATATAATCAATAATATATTCCATATGTCCGAAATAGATTATTAATTTGATTGGATTGTAAATCTCTCTGTGCCATTTTCTTACTTGGGAGGTGGGTGAGGGAGAGAAAATCATAATATGAAACATGGCTGTATAATATGTACGACACACTGTGTAATAAACCACATCATTGTTGTAGGGAGCGCCACACACTGAGTTGTATAGCCACATTCTATGCTGCTCCTGGCCTTGCTGCAGTGGAGCCATTGACAGTTCGAGGTGGTGACACGCTCCAAGGCTGCAATGGTAAAAGGAAGTGTTTAGGCTTTGCTTGTTGTTTCTTGCTCCCTTCACCCTTAAATATAAGGCTATTCAGACTACATTTTACCCCGCTTCCCAAACCGGTTTAAAAGTTGGAAGTTCACACTCTTGCCAATTTTAACACAACTCGATCAGGGGCTTGCACAAGAGATCCAGGGCAAATTCCCCTTAGCAGACTATTGACCCTTTCCTTTTGGAAACAATCGGCTCTTCCCTGCTGCCGGCAAATATGAACTCAGCCCCAGTCATGATCGGATCAAGTTCAGGGGGTAGATTACCCCAATTGAGGTAAAGGGTAGTAGGAACTTGTTTCCGGGAGATTCGATATGGGGGCACCCGGATCTGCCCAGTTCTATCCAGGGCAAATGAGGGAGTGGGAATGGGGCCTTTGTGAAGGTGGGGAAACTGGCCTTCCTGGTGCTGGCCCTCCAGGTGAGCCATGCATTGGGCAAGGAGTCCCTCTCCTCATCGCCTGCAGCCTCTGGTTCCGCTGGAGGCAGGGCCTTTTCTCCAGCATCACCTGGAACAAGGGACCAGAACAATGGACAACAACAGATGGATGTGGCATGTGTGTTTCTGCATATACATAGATGTATATATGTAGAAGCATCTCTGTCTAAGTGCACTCAGACCTTAGAGGCTCATATATATATGAGAGAGAGAGATGCAAGCACACACACATATTTATATATAATCTTCTACTTGTGTATAATTTAAACATAATCAAAAGCATGGAGAAATATGCGCATGTATACACCCTCCATGTTCTGGTCAACATCAGCATGTATATATAATTATAATTGTATATATGTTTACTTCTGGTCATAACAGCATAACTGCCCTGAGATTAGTGTAATTGGAATGTTTATACTCTGTGATGTTTTATATGTATTTTCCA
>NW_024805506.1:0-4495 GCF_019175285.1 Sceloporus undulatus
AGAGGCTCTAGCTCATCCTCTGAGTCCTCCAAGCCATCTTCCAGGCTAGGCATGACATTACTCCCCCTCTCATCAATCTCCCTCTCACCCTGAGGAGGACGAGGCCGGTCAGGGAAGTGACGATGAAAGGCCTGAACCAGACGAGGGGCATGAACATCTAAGGCATCCTCCCAGGAGCGCTCCTCTGCCCCATAGCCAATCCAGTCAATAAGTTACTGGAGGCGACCTCGACGTCGATGGGAGTCCAAAATCTCAGCCACCTCGAATTCCTCTTCACCATCCACCAGGACTGGATCAGGCGGAGGAGTTGAACCCGCATCCGGCCGAACCCCTGAGGCAGGGAGCAGCAAGGAGCGGTGGAAGACTGGGTGGATCCGCCATGTCCGGGGAAGCTGGAGCCGAAAAGCCACAGGATTAATCTGGGCCACAATTTTATATGGCCCCACGAACCGGGCATCCAACTTGCGACACGACCGCTGCAGAGGAAGGTGTCTTGTGGACAGCCAGACTGAATCCCCCACCTGCAACGGTGGACCTTCTTGACGTCGCCGATCCGCTCCCCGTTTATACGCCTCCTTGGCTACCTCAAGCTGTTCTTTCAACAGGGACTGTGCTGCTCGGAGTTCCTGGAGCCACTGATCTGCCGCTGGGACCGTTGAGACAGGAGCCACAGCAGGGAATCCTCGAGGATGGAAACCCCCAGTGGCAAAGAAGGGGGTCTGCTAGGTTGAGGCATGGACCGAGTTGTTGTAGGCGAACTCGGCCAGCGGGAGCAAGTCGACCCAGTTGTCCTGCAAGTAGCTGGCATAGCAGCGGAGATACTGCTCCAGGGTCCTATTGGTCCTCTCCGTCTGACCATCTGACTCAGGGTGATGTGCCGAGGACAGGTGAGGCGCGATGTCCAGGAGGCGGAGCAAGCTGGTCCAGAAGCGGGCGGTGAACTGGGTACCGCGGTCTGAAATCACACCCTCGGGAAGGCCATGAAGCCGGAAGACATGCTGGATGAACATCCGGGCCGTCTCCTTCGCCGTGGGGAGGCCAACACATGGTACGAAGTGTGCCATCTTGGAAAAAAGGTCCACCACCACCCAAATGGTAGTGCAACCAGCAGAGGGGGGCAGGTCCGTGATAAAGTCCATAGATACTAGTTTCCAAGGCCCTGCTGGTGTTGGCAACGGCAGCAACAAGCCTGCAGGTCATCCCCTATGGTCTTTAGCCCGGTGACACACTGGGCAAGTGGCCACGTACTGAGCCACCTCTGCCCGGACTCGAGGCCACCAAAACTCCCGGGTGAGGAGGTGCAGGGTTTTACAAAAGCCAACATGCCCAGCAGATTTCGAGTCATGACAAAGCTGCAAGACCGTCTCTCTACAAGGACCCGCTGGCACATAAAGGCGATCCCGGTGGTAAAGCAAGCCATCCCGCATCACGAAGGGAGAGGTGTCCCCCTCCGCCGAATGCTGTGCCACAAATGGGTCCTGGCCCTGAAGTTTCCGGATCTGGTCCAGCAGTGTAGCCTCCCTCAGAGCAGTGGCGAAGTTCTCTGGGCACAGAATGGTGGACAGAATCTCCCCCTCTGGGTCTGTGTCATACTCTGGCTTCCGGGAGAGAGCGTCGGCCTGTCGGTTCTGGGCTCGAGGCACATATTGAAGCTGGAAGTTGAAGCGGGCAAAGAACGATGACCATCGCTGCTGCCTCTGAGAGAGCTTCCTCACTGTCTGTAGGTGCTCCAAGTTCCGGTGATCCGTGTGCACCCGGACTGGGTGAGCCGCTCCCTCCAGCAAATGCCGCCAGGTCTCAAAGGCCGCCTTGATTGCCAACAGCTCCTTCTCCCAGATGGTGTAATTAAGCTCTGGGGTGGTGAGCTGTCGGGAGTAAAAGGCGCAGGGCAACAGGTGCGCCTTGGGCCCCATTGGCTGAAGCAATACAGCCCCTATGGCAACATCAGAGGCATCTGCTTCCAGGACAAAAGGTGTGCGCGGGTCAGGGTGTTGCAGAATCGGGGCTGACGTAAACTTCACCTTCAGGACCTCGAAGGACTTCTGTGCAGCAGCTGTCCACTCGAACCGGGTCTTCCCTCGCAACAGTCGAGAGATAGGGCTCACTAGGGTGGTGTAGTCCTTGATGAACTTCCGATAGAAGTTCGCAAACCCTAGGAACCTCTGAACATCCTTCCTGTTGCGAGGAGGTTGCCAAGATAGCACCGACTCCACCTTGGATGTGTCCATGGCCACACCTTGAGCAGAGACACGGTAGCCCAGGAAGTCCACCTCGCGGAGGTCGAAGGTGCACTTCTCCAACTTCGCATAAAGCCTGTGCTCCCGGAGCCTCTGGAGAACAGCACGGACGTGGGCATCATGGGCAGCCTGGCTCGGAGAGTAAATCAAAAAGTCATCCAAGTAAATTATAACAAAATGGTCCAAATAGTCCCGGAAGACATCATTCACAAAATGTTGAAAAACAGCCAGAGCATTACATAGTCCAAAGGGCATCACGGTGTACTCGTAATGCCCATACCGGGTCTGAAAGGCTGTCTTCCACTCGTCTCCTGCCCGGATCCGCACCAAATTGTACGCCCCACGGAGGTCCAACTTGGTAAACACCTTGGCGTGGCGCAACCGCTCCAGCAGCTCTGGGATCAAAGGCAGGGGGTACCGGTTCCGGATGGTGATCTTGTTGAGGGCCCGGTAATCGTTGCAGAGGCGCAACTCCCCGCACTTCTTGCGCACGAACAGTACAGGGGCCCCAGCAGGGGACTTGGAGGGGCGGATGAACCCTCTCTGAAGATTCTTCTCCAGAAAGTCCCTCAGAGCTGCCAGCTCAGGCTCCGAGAGGGAGTAGAGTCGCCCCGCTGGAATAGGGGCCCCCGGCACCAGGTCGATGGCACAGTCATAAGGGCGGTGTGGAGGGAGCCGGTCTGCCTCCTTCTTATCAAAAACATCGGCAAAGTCCCGGTATTTCTCTGGCAACACCACCGAACACTCCTGGGCCTCCGCAGCCACTGCAGCCGGGATCCGGTCTGGCCAACAGTGCTCCTGACAATATTCCGAGCCAAAAAGAAGTTCCCTCCGAGACCAGGAGATATGTGGGTCATGCTGCGAGAGCCACGGCATGCCCAAAACCAAAGGGAAGTGCGGGACTGCGGCCAGCAAGAACCGGATCTGCTCCACATGGCCCTGGATCTCGAGGTGGAGCACGGGGGTCTGGTGCGTCACAGGACTAGACCGGAGGAGCCGTCCATCAATAGTCTCCACCGGCCTGGGCTCAGCCAGAGCCTCCAGTGGGATGTGATGACGTTGAGCAAAGTTCAGATCCATAAAACAGCTGGAAGCTCCGGAGTCGATCATGGCTCCCACAGGAAGGAGCGCCATGGAGGGGAGCCTCAGGTTGGCGGCCACTAGCAAAGGGTCCTTCCTGGAAGCTGATGTGGATGAAGTGGGTTCGAGGGACAATCCCAGGTGGTGAACCCTCTCTACACCTGGGAGGATCCGTTTCCCTGTGGGGTAGGTCGGCGTCCCTTAGCAGGGCATTCCCGAGCAAAATGTCCATGGAGGCCGCAGTATAGGCAAAGACCCTCCCTCCTCCTGCGCTCCTTCTCTGTAGCGGTGAGCCGTGGTCGTACTCCTCCCAGCTGCATAGGTTCCTCAGTTGGCTGAGAGGGAACAGCCACAGGTAATGCTGCAGGAGCTGGTCGAGCAGGACGCGGCGGAGGCAGAGGGGCATTCTGACGAGCTTGTCTACGAGCAGAGAGGCGGCAGTCCAATCGGGTAGCTTGTGCAATCAACAAGCTCAGAGAATCAGGAGGCTCAGAGCGTGCCAATTCATCCAGCACGGCTTCAGAGAGCCCTGCCCGAAACTGAGCCTGCAAAGCACTATCATTCCATGTCAAGTCCTGAGCAAGCAAGCGGAAGTTGGTGGAGTACTCAGCTACAGTTCCTGTCCCTTGGCGAAGAGCCTGGATCTGATGTTCTGCAGACTCAGCCTTTACAGGATTCCCCCAGGTGGCTTGCATTTCTGCAATAAAGTCTTGCAGACTATTGAGGAGGGGGCTGTCCTGGTTCAGGTAAGGAGTAGCCCATTTGCTGGCAGGCCCAGAAAGCAAACTAATTATAAAAGCCACCTTATGGGAATCATCAGGAAAATCTTCCCTCCGGAGCTTAAAATGTAACTTGCAATTAGCAAGAAAACTGTCCAGCATCGTAGCGTCTCCCTGGAATTTATCAGGAAGGGAAGCAAAACATTTCCGTCGGCGTTCAGGAGCAGAAGGGTTCCCTTGATTCTGAAGAGCAGCTACAGTTTCAGTCAATTGCTGCACCTGAGCAGAAAGCTGCAAATTCATCTGCAACATCTCGGCCAGAGCTTGTTCGCTTGCCATGATGCTGCTATCAGCCTAATTACAAGGCCAGTGGATATTCTGTCCGGGAAAGCAGCCAAAGGGCTGATAAGGCAGCTAGTTCTCAAACAAACAACCCCCTCCCAGCACAGCAAAGTCAGT
>NW_024805507.1:0-4495 GCF_019175285.1 Sceloporus undulatus
CTTGGGAGTCCTTGGAGTGGAAAGCAGAGAAAGAGTGGGGTCTGTCCTCCTTTTTTGTAAGGGGAAGAATGTGTGTGTGTGCCGAGGGTTGTTTCCCCTTTTCCATGCCGAGACTGATGCTTGGGAGATGTCCAGAGAGGGAGATATAGGGAGGGAAGTGGTGCTTTGTTCTCCCCTTTAGATCTTTTGTAACATCCTCCAGTGTTTGACCCTCGACTTATCCATGGGTCATATCAAAATCCATGATTTTGGATCCAAAAACTGTCCTCGACTTATACATGAGGTCGACTTATACATGAGTATATACTGTACATGTATAATCACATCTTAACATTCAACTCCTTCCCACTTCCTCCTCTTTCTTCTGACTTGTAAAGTTCAATAGCAAGAACCTTTGTCCTGCTTCCAATCTTGTTAAAGACCTTTCCTCCAAATTTTCCCTTTGATATTACTTCTAATTTACAAGCATGTTCTTTTTCAAACTCTCTATGAAGTCATTTGAGAGACTACAGGAGTTGTCTGTCTACTTGGTTAAATTTGTCTCTGTCATTCTCATTCTTCCTCCCTTTTCTGAAGTGATCTAAAGTATTAATTATTATTACCTTTTCTTTCTGTCACCATAAAAATCTTGCATAGTACATTTAGTGTATTAATATATTCTTGCCAGTGGTTGATTAAATTGACATATATATACACATATATATAGCAAGGATGTTATATTTCAAGTATTAAAAGGTACCATTAGGCATTTCAATATTCCAGTAAGAAGATGGAATATTCTGTAATAACTTCCAGGAAATGTTAGCTTGTATTGAATAAGGACATGGGCCTGACCATAGGACGCAGGGACCATCACAATAAAATATTAAGATATTTTTAACATGGTAAAAATGAATTTTAGGGTCTGTTCACAACAGTGTCTTTCCTTGTCCCATTTCAATACTAACTGTAACTTACAAATGTTACATACCCTATGTAATGTAACTTTTACATGTGTATAGCTTGGCAGCAAATCCAGTGAGTGTGATCTTAAAAGCTGAAAACATGCAATCTCCATTAGAAACGGCACAGCAAAAACTGATGTCACCATGAAAGCTGATACAACTGATACAACAAAAACTGATGTTACCATGAAACCTGGCCAAAGATAAAAGAGAGATAGCAAAGGAACATAGTCGCTTCCTATTCCAACAAATTACTACATTCTGCATGCCATGCCCTCACTCTGTAGAGTTATACCTTGAACTATGAGGTGGCCCCAAAATTCTGATTTACACTTCCCACATCTAGTGAATTAAGGCACAGTCCACAAAAGCTAATGTCTTAACATGTGTATCTGTTTTGCTAGGTGAACTGAGTGAACTGCCACTTCTTAAAGCTTCAATGAGCAGCAGTTAACCTATTTGGAAATGATAGCATAGACTTATTCTCTACAAATTTCATATAGAATATTTCATGCTAAAATGCATACAGTCATGTGCCCCTGGATTCTTTTCTGAATGTTATTTTTTTCACATGCAAGCAGAATAGCTTTTGTTTTGTTTTTCATGACAAATTATTAACCAGCTCTCTAGTGGTAGAAATGTTGTCCCTCTGAAAGAAGAGGTAAACATCAGGGGGTGGGGAAGAATGCCTAATAAGAATCCCTTGGTTTGGGGATTATCATTTCCTTTGGAAAAGGCAGGATTAGTTTTCTTGCGTGGCAAAGGCAGGCATCCTCTTTTCAGTAATTTAAGTGATGCTTAAGAGCAGCTGTGCTGATACAGACTGTTAGTTTATCAGAGTCTTCAGTCAACTGACAGTTTAAAATCCTTTATTCACCATAAACAGGATGAATGGATTCCACTTGCTTTGTGTGCTGCTGCATACCTTATGTGCTCTTTGTAGCCTGGGATTCCTGGTCTGGCTTTGTAAGAACAGAAAACCAAGGCTGGTGCTAGGGTTTGTCTGCCTAAGGCAAACTATACATAAGTACTTGGAATCCCTCTAGCCCCTTTCATGATATGCACTACAATATTCTGTTACCCAAAGTGAATATATGCTCTTCCCCATAGGGGTTGCAGCTGGATCCAATAGTGAGTATCTTTTCAGTTACTGAAAATACATGAAATTCCTACTGCAAGATTGAAAGGAGGTGAAAGTTTCTCTGTGACAGTATTACTATTGTAACTAAATCCCATGTGAGCAACGTCTGGTCCTTCATATGGGACTGCTCTTCCCATCATTCTTTGGCATTGGTTGTGCTACCTAGGGCTACATTGCAGTTAATTTATCTGGAAGGCTGCTAATTGTCCATCCTTGCTCTGACTAGTGCTTTTGTCTCATCTCTCTGAAAAAGGCATTCACATTGATGCTGAAAAAATCCTATTTAACAGGAGACCTCCATGACTTCATTTTATAGAATGATAGAATCTTAGAATTGGAAGTGATCACAAAGGCCATCCAATCTAACTCTCTGCCATGCAGAAATACACAACTAAATTATTCCTGAAAGATGTCCATCCAACCTCTGCCCAAGGTCACTCAGTAGGTTTCATGGCCAAGCCAAGAATTGAATCCTCCTTTCCATAGTCCAACATTCAAACTACTATGCCACACTGGCTTGTTTATAGTATCCCTTCATCTAATTCATGAACACATAATGGTATATAAGGATGTAAACCCATTTTAGCAACAATCAAAAATGCAAGCAGAGGTATGTACTTCTGAACTGGCTGCAGAACTTCTGAAGTGACATAAGCCTCAGATGGAAAGGCTTCCTTGAACAAAACCTCTTGCACCTCTTTGTCGCCAGATTGGAAGACATAATGTTAGTTCAAAGGGCTATTATGACCCTTTTTGAAATTTGGATGTGATTTTAAAAAAAACATTATTGACAGTTCCATTTCTTAAAAATGGACTTAAATATTTTAAAAAAAATTTTTTAGCAGCATATAAAAAGTTGACATTTGAAAGAGAAGCCAAATTTAGAAATTTTGATGATCTGGCATCACTCAGCCTGAAGTAGCTCACACAAATGTATAATGCACACTCTCTTCCAGTCTGGAACAATCCTGAGCATTAATTCAAATGCACACACACAACTCCACAAGTCTCCTTGGAAACATGCAGGGCCTTATTAAAATTTATAAGAAAATGATTTACAATGTGTTTAAAATGCTTTATTATTTTTTTAACAGGCTGCAGAGCTGAAGAGCCTTGCCCTTCTAAGTAACCACTGACAAGCCAATGAATAAGAAGTATAAGCCTAAAAATAATATTGAATTTACCGGATATTGTGTACACTCCACAGAATACAATTTGTGTAAAGCACCTATTTTAAAATTATGCCATAAAGAGAAGGTATTGGTGTTACTACAGATATAACAGAAACTCCAGAGTTCTTCTAGCATTTGGCAACAGCAAGAACAAAGGAACCTATTTGAAAGAAGTTTTTCAATGATACAAATAAGGCACCTACATCCTACATCCTGCAGGTGACATATACAAGTGACATATGCAATCCTGTACAGAGAGATAGAGAGAAAGAGGTGGAACCAAAGACCATCAGGGAGTGAAGGTGAGAGAGTTTGTCAGCTACTTCCATCTGCCACATCTTCCTTCATGTACTCTTTCACCATGACAGAATGAGTTACTTCTTTGCAGAACTGAGGACCAGCCAATAGCCTCCAGCAGCTTCTCTATCTGGATTAGGTTAACTCCCTGGGTTGGGGAATATAACAGGACAGAAATGAGAAACCTTTTAGAGACCGAGTGCCCAAAGTCAGTGTCACCTGGTGCCAGGGACGGGACTGCTGGGGCAGGACTTCCAGGGGCGGAACTTCTGGGGACAAGTCACAAAGTCTCAACCTCAAATGATGACAATGGCAAAAATCCCCTTTGAAGAAATATTGCCAAGAAAACCCCAGAATAGGTTTGCCTTAAAGTCTGCATAAGTTGGAAATGACTTTGAGGCACACAACAACAACAGTTTCTTCTGCAACAGAGGACTAGTCCACTGAGGAAGATAAATAAGCAAGTCACATTCTCTAATCCTCAGAGGAAGGCCATGGCAAACCTCCTCCAAATCCCCTGCCCCTGTTGAAATGGTAGAATAACCTACCATTAGGCAAAAAAAAAAAAAAAAACACCATCATTCAGGAGTGGAGCAGCAGGAAGTGCTTTATCACTGGGGCTACTTCCCTTCCCTTCTCTTCCTCCTTCTCCTCTTCCAAAGTCGGGTGTTGCAGCTGTGTCATCAGCAGTGGAGGAACAGGAAGCCCTTTTTCGTTTCTCTCCCTGGCAAAGCAGGGCCTCTTTTCAGCCACCTCCACAGCTCTGGTGGGAGTCTCTCAGAAGCCATGTAACAAGTGGCCTGGTGTCCTCAAAGCCTTCCAGCCCCAGAAAAGGCTCTCTCTCTCCTTCATGAACAAGGATGTGAACCAGGACTGGGGAGCAAAAGGAGGAGGCGATGGCTTAGCAAAGGCCAAGAGGCAGCGGAGCCCAGGCCAGGAGA
>NW_024805508.1:0-4494 GCF_019175285.1 Sceloporus undulatus
TCTTAAAGCTACATTCAGTTTGTTAAGCATATTTCATGATACCATATCATACAGGGTCTACAGTATGATAATCATAATGACATGGCTGTAAAAGACCACTTCACTTGGGCTGTGGTCACTTTTACATCACTAAAAAAGGAGAGTGAGAGAACAAAAGAGGACATGGATTTCCATGAAATGTCCTTATACTGTACATGTGTACTTCCACATGTAGACACAAATGTAAATATAGTAAATTAATTAGTAAATTACTATATATAACCATGTATAAATCTAGAAATTTAGGTTAAAATTTAGGTTAAAACCTGAGTTGACTTATCCACGGGTCATTATAAGCACTGTATTTTACCACACCCACACACACACACACACACACATATATATATATATGAAAGGCAAGAGTTTAATCTGTCCTGGAAGCCCCTTCTACTCTCTCATCCATCCAGCCATTAGTATATGCACAAATAGTTATGCTTGCTGGGATCTTGTAAGTTGTTTGCATTGTTTTCCTTTACTTCATCCTTTGAATCGTTCATTACATGCCCCTAGGTTTTACCCTCAACATCCACAGGTCATATCAAAATCCAAAATTTTGGCCCCAAAATGTGCCCTCAACTTATATATGAGGTTGACATATGCTGAAGTATATATGGTACTGTGGAAAGGCGAGATCAAGGCCGTGGCATGTAGTTGCTGTGGCCCTGATCTGACACTAAAAGGGGCAGTCTGTCGAGACCCAATGTAACTATTTGAAGGTCTGTAACTATGGTCTGAAGGTTTGTAACTATGGCTGTGTCTACACTGTATAAATAATGCAGTTTGATACCACTTTAGCTGTCATGGCTCTGTCCTATAGAATCCTGGGATTTGTAATTTTGCAAGCCACTGGCACTCTTTGACAGACAAAACTAAAGACCAGGTAAAAATTACAAATCCCAGTATTCCAAAGAATGTAAATCTGCCCTATGTCTAGCTGATTATGGCCTGCACATGAAGGTCTATCTTGCTTTGGGTGCTCAAGGAGATGGGGAATTGTTTATGTTCCACCCACGTTCATGTCATCAGTTTTAGCCCTATCCACAGCCAGGGAAACATCTGAACAGGGCTCATTTCTATATCCACAGCCCTATAGAAGTGGCCCCACTTGCTCCCCTCACAGCTACACTATATTTACCAGGAAAGTATGAATGAGAAATGTGACTGTGTTTGTGCAAACATGGTTACAGAGTTCTGAAAGACCAAGAACTCTGATTACCTCTTTCCCTTCCATGTATACATGTTTGAAATGTCTGCATAGGTCTTATATCTATCTACTGTTGGCCATCCATATCCATGGATTTTTTTTTATCCATAGAGTCAACCATCCACAGCTTGAAAATATTCTAAAATTATATAAAATCCAAAAAGCAAACTCTGGTTTTGCCATTCTATATAAGGGACACCATTTTACTATTCCACTGTATTTAGTGGGACTTCAGCATCCATAGTTTTTGGAATCCCCATGGGGTCTTGGAACTGTAAATATATAGCTGTTGACCATCATAATTCATTTGTCTATAAAATATAGAAGTTTAATGTATATATAAAATCATGCACTGAATACTAACAGCTTAAATTTCAACTGCTTACATCATTGTAGGGATTCTGCAACTTAAATCTATAAAATGCTTGAATTTTTGTCCTAGTCTCATAAGTGGAGAAGAGAACTTTTGTTCCATTCTCACCCAATAAGAGATATGACTGGACTAATTTCTGGTTTACTGCTATGTTATGGCAGCTTCTAAAGAACATTTTTGCATGATTTGCGCTCCATGTAAGAGTCAGAATTCCAACTTCATGAGTTGTCTAAATTAGATTGCTTCTCAAGCAATCTGATGTTGGGAGCCAGCATTTCCCCCCTAACATGCCAAATCATACTTGTGCCCATTGGCTATATTTTTTTCTTTGTTTAATGGAAATTTATCACAAAACTGCAGCCAGTGGCTCACAGAGCAGCACTGGTCCAGGGACTACCACTTTAAGTAGCACTCATCTAAATCACAATTTTCAAAAAGAATGGTCCAAAACACACTGCAGAAATAATCCAGTTTGAGATAGCTTTAACTGCTCTGACTCAGTGCTAGGCAATCCTAGGAATTGTACTTTATAGTGGCACCAGAGCTCTCTGACAGAGAAGGCTAAGTGTCTCACAAAAAGTTCCCAGAATTTCCTAGCCAGGGCAATAAGTGGAAATGAAAAGTTTTAGCAACATGTTCTTCTAAATAGCTATATCCATAGTTATTCTGTGAAGCAAAACTGAAGAGAACTCACATAGCTTACTGACCAGAGTTGCAAAGAAGATATGCCACCTTCACTAAACAGACAGGAAATCTTAAGTGTTCAGTGCAATTTTATGTTGAGTGGGTCTGTTCTGTTACTCACATGTACCTCCTACTCCTACTTCCATATTCCTCAGTTTCCCATAAAGAACCCACTCAACATCACAGGCAAAGCTCAATTTCTTCAAATAAGCAGAAGGTTTGAGTATTTAAATATTCCCTTTTTATATTTTTTTACATGAACAGTCAGTATTTCTTTTTTAAAAAAATACACTGCCTTAAAACTCCTTTTCTGCTGCAATTATAGTACCACTTCCTCAAGTTGCAACTGCTGTCTCTTGAGACATACTGAGCATAAAGCTGGTTATATCAAAAATGTATTAATAGTCATCCTCAAATCTCAAATTAAATAGATTTGGAAGGAACAAAGGCAGTGTGGTTGAAATGTATGGAACAGGTAACCATACGGTACAGCAGCAGCACTTTCCGGTGCTATTAAACATCTGCCTGGAAAGGGAGATGTTGATTATTCTGAAGTTACTTTGCAACCACATCTACAGCACAAATTTAAAAAAAACATATTGTAGTCTTTCATTGTAAGGTTGTAATAAAAGCTATAGGCTTTATTTCTCTTACCAAGGGAAGTATAATTCTTCTGAGTAAAAATTGTGGACATGATTGCATGTGTGCACTAGATACTGAAGAGATCTTGATGGGATAGTTATACTTCAGAGGTTTTCAAATGTCACCCAGCATGAAACCATGATCCTGAGATTAAGAGACTCATTCTTTACTGACTAAAAACATGTGTAGCATGCAGACTTTAGAAAAAAAAATGCCCTTTACTGGTTATTTTATATTACTGGCATAGCACTTTGAATGCTACTCTGGTATCATGTTTTGAGTATTGGAACAGGACTCCATGAAATTACAGTCCAAAGTCTAAATACCCTCTCAGTTTTGGAAACTCACTGGGGCTGCATCTGCACTTGAACATAAGGGGAAATCTGTGTGCATGTGTGCAGGAGCCCCATTAGAAGTAATGGGGCTTGAGCCCACGGTGCGCAGCACACATGTGCCATAGCCACACACCCCATTACTTCTTCCAGGGCACGCAAGGGGCTTTTTCAGCGCAGCTTTAAGTGTATGCTGAAAGCCGTGTATGCCACACCCACATAAAACATGGGCACACTGTAATACAGTTTGACACCACTTTAACTATCAAGGCCTAATGCTATGAAATCCTGGCAACTGAAGTTTATTGTGGTACCAGAACACTCTGACAGAGAAGACCAAATATCTCACAAAGTACAAATCCCCAATTTCCATCACATTGAGCCATGGCAGTTAAAGTGGTGTCAACCTGGATTGTTTCATCAGTGCAGATTCAGCCCAGGATAACATAGATCATGACTTGATAAGTTTGGTGTCCCTGCCTCAAACTGGTTCAAACCAATGGCCACTTGACTAAATACTTTTCCAGATGCATTCAAACTGCATAATTCTATGATCAGTGAGAGCTGATGGCTTCCAGGGCAGTGAATCCACTCATATTTTAAGCTGAACTTTAAAGAAGCTAGCTAACACACTGAAGCTATTTCTGAGATCAATTACTACACTTTGAATACCTCCTTTAAAGTTTATGCTAAAACCCAGCAGACACACTGCCTCACTGAAATGGAAGCCACAAGTCACTGCTTTCTCTGGCTGTGATCAGAAATATATCAACAATACAATACTAGAAAAAAATGTTATAATGGCATTTACCTTCGTACATGGTGTATCATAATAACAACAGTAACAAGGGTAAGGAAACCAACATTTGCATCTCCAACAGTCCTTCCATTACTCAGTCCACACTGTCCATTGTAATGCATTTTTGCTTTTTTTAAAAAGCAAGAAAGGGTTTTAATATAATTTAAAAATATTAATTTAAAAGTGGAAACTGGCTTTTATGAAAAACTCCCGCAAAAGAGTAACTTTCAGTTAGAAAACAAGTGCGGAAAGGCTGCCAAATTATATTTATTGGATCTACATTACCAGTAGTACAGGAGTCATTGTTTAATGAAGAATCCTAAAAGGCCTCCAACCCAATCTTAATTTGCAGAGGACAGAATATAGTTTCCAGAATAATACATGTTTTGCTACATGTCTTGCAATCCACCTTGATTCCTTC
>NW_024805509.1:0-4493 GCF_019175285.1 Sceloporus undulatus
AGGGCTGTGGAGGAGCCCAGGACGGTGGCATGCCAGGTCCTGGGCTCTGTCGCTGCCCTTCCAGCCCCAGACCTCCCTCCCAAGAGAGAGATCTGGGGCAGGAACGGCCGTGGAGGAGCCCAGGACGGCGGCATGCCAGGTCCTGGGCTCCGTTGCGTCCCTTCCAGCCCCAGACCTCCCTCCAGAGAGAGAGATCTGGGGCAGGAAAGGTTGTGGAAGAACCCAGGGCATCGGTGTGCCGGGTCCTGGGCTCCGTCAGGGCCCTTCCAGCCCCAGACCTCCCTCTGGAAAGAGAGATCTGGGGCAGGAAGGGCCGTGGAGGAGCCCAGAACAGCAGTGTGCCAGGTCCTGGGCTCTGTCGCGGCCCTTCCAGCCCCAGACCTCCCTCTGGAGAGAGAGATCTGGTGCAGGAAAAGCTGTGCAAGAGCCCAGGACGGCAGTGTGCCGGGTCCTGGAGAGGGAGATCTGGAGCTGGAAGGGCCGTGGTGGAGCCCAGAACGGCAGCGTGCAGGGTCCTGGGGTCCATCACGGCCCTTCCAGCCTCAGACCTCCCTCCGGAGAGAGAGATCTGGGGCTGGAAGGGCTGTGGAGGAGACCAGGACAATGGCGTGCCAGGTCCTGGACTCAGTCGCTGCCCTTCCAGCCCCAGACCTCCCTCCCGAGAGAGAGATCTGGGGCAGGAAAGGCCATGGAGGAGCCCAGGACAGCTCTGTGCTGGCAAACTGTGGACAGCATGCCATTCACCGCGGCCCGTTTGCTGGCCTCTGACGGCCCCAAAAGGGACCCTCAGGGGCTGGCAAACTGCGGAGGACAGCGCGACGTTGTCCATGGCTCATTTGCCGGCCTCTGACTGCCCCAAAAGGGACCCTCAGAGGCCAGCAAAATGCAGAGGACAGCGCACCGTCCTCCAGGGCCCGTTTTCTGGCCTCTGACGGCCCCAAAAGGGACCCTCAGGGGCCAGAAAACTGTGGAGGACAGTGCGCCGTTGTCCGCGGCCCGTTTGCCGGCCTCTGGCAGCCCCAAAAGGGACCCTCAGAGGCTGGCAAATGCCGGGGTGGGGGACCCAGAGGCTCCCTTCCTTTGAAAAGGGGGCAGAAGCCCCACCCCCTTGGGTGCACGCCCTGCCCCCGGCACCCAGCCCCCATCCTGGGGGTAGAAGCCCCACCCCCGGCATGCGAACTGTAAAAGGTTCACCATCCCTGCCCTATACAAGTTGTTCATTTTGTGAATCTTGATGGATTTTTCATGAGTGCAATTTGTAGAAGAAATAGTCAATGAAGCGTAGCTCTGTGAAGTGCAGGAAACAATTTTTTGAGGTGACAAGGTATTTTGTTCAGTGGCTACCTTAGGAAAGTTTACAAGACTAGTGTTCTTACCTCCAGCAGGAGGTGCAGGGTTGGGGAGACAGTAGCAGGAGCAGTGCATTAACATACCCTCTTAAGCACATAAACAAGACCCCAAGAGGATGCGCAGGTTTAAAAATAAATGAATATTTTTCATGGAGCAAAGAAATAAATGCATTAAGAGAAAGGGCTTTACAAGCAAAAGCAATCCATAATTCATCCCCGGGAGGAAAGGAGTAACTGAATGTGGAAAAGCTTTCTTAGTGCAGAACAACTGCAGATATACCTTTTGGGTCTTCCTTGGAGATACTAGCAAGACTGGAGTGCCTGGGGAGAGGATTGGTACACCCGCAGCTCCATTGGTGCGGTCCCAGCTGTTTGCATGGAACAATCAGTTCCCCTAGATAAAGCAGGCAGCAAATGCCTAAGGATGCTGGAAACAACGGTGATCACGCACTCCATGAAAAACATCCAAGCCAACTCAAAGATTCAACCCTTTTTTTCTGGGTCCAGACTATTCTTCTGCATGCTCCTCTGTTGGTTTTGGGTCACCAGCTTCTGACTTGACTCTCAACCTATGGATTTCTAACTGACCACCCAGCTTCACATTTCCCCAAGAATACTATGACAACACCCTAGTCATAATTTTATTGGTGTCTTGCACGTGCGTAATCTTCCCTGCAGAAGCAGTTGGACATTTTTTGTCCCATATGGAATTCCCATATCCATTACAAAAGCTGAATTGCACTCAGTCCCATTGTGCACACAGATGTGCATGTACATTTGTATGCATTGAGTTGTGAAACGCTGCCAATCAGCCCCAAAATTGTGTCGCACAAGGAATGCATAGCTCTGCATAGGGCGATTGTACTACCACACCCTAAGGTAGGATCTCAGCATTTGTCTCTCTTACAAAGAACTCCATAATACCAGCATCTTCTTTATTACCATCACTTAGAAACAGAGGATTAAAAACCAAGAATAATGCCTCTGTGAATCCTGTTCTTCAGCTTTTTACCTTTATGCCCTGTCCTTTCTCCCAAGGAGGCAGTAAAGCAGTTTACATAGTTCTGCACATATGCATGTAGAGCTAGTGTGGTGCAGTGGTTTGGCTGATGAACTAGGAATCTGGGAGACCAAGGTTCAAATCCCTATCCTGCCATGGAAACCCACTAGGAGATCACCATAAGGGTCACTTGAAAGCACATTACAATAGCAACAAATATGAATGCACAAACCACATACACTTCTATTTTATTCTCAGAAACAACCACACTATGAGCTGAGACGGGGTTAGGCAAAGGGGTTATCCACATGGGCCGAATAAAACATCCTTCTCCTGTCCTTTCAGTAAGGAGTCCAGATAATGCAAAGACCAATTCCCAATGCTGATGCAAACTGTCCAAATGATGTTCAGACAGTTCAGCACCGAACCCACCATTTACCCCCTTTAAAAAATTACTTTTTGCTCTGGTTCTTCCAGAACCCTCCATTACAATGCCAGGTAGCAGTTTACTATGTTTCCTGCTGTGCCTCCCCATGCTGCTGCCACCATAGGTCACTCGCTCTGAGGACAGAAATGAGATGCCCAGCATAGATCACATGGATAGGCACTTTGTTCTCATCTCACAGGGAGCAACCAACAGTGGTGGTGGCACAGGGAAACACAGCAGGATGTGTGTTTGAACAGCTGCCCAGCATCACAATCGAGTGCCCAAGTACAGGTTAGATGTTGGGGCAGCTCTGGGGCCAGAATACTGTACAGACTGAGCCAAACTGTAGAGCATAGGAAACCCTCTTTCCCCATAAAGTTTCATGTATACAGCATATTCATGGGAGCAAACCTAGCTTAATGTTGGAACACCTACTTAGGGCTACCTAAGTCAAAACTGGAGAGGGCTCCTATACCTTTAATGGTTGTGCAGAAGAAGGAATTACATCAGCTATGTGACAAGCAATACTTGGTGAAGTCCCATCTTCAACACAACCATTAAAGAAACAGGAGCCAACTCCCATTTTCAATCGGCACCCCTACTATGCATGAAGAAACAACCCACTCAAGGTGCTCCTTATTCCTTCTCATTCAATCAATGCAAGCAATAGCAATACCAAGTACATTCCATACCGCTTACTGATGTACTAAGTGATTTACAAAGTGTAAGCCAATTGCCCCCAACAAGCTTGGTACTCATTTTAGCAGCCTACGGAAGGATGCCAGGCTGAATCAACCCAGAGCCCCTGGCTGGTATTGAACTCACAACCTTGTGGTTTGTGAGTGAGTAGCTGCAGTACAGGTATTTAACCATTGCACCACCAGGGTTCCTGTGATAAATGGGAGCAAGTCACCCAGCTGCAAAACCAAACACATTTGAGTACATGTTGGTCTCAACGAATTCAAGTGATGGCAGTTGAGAGTAAAGGCAAGTGAGGACACTGTATCAACTAAGATGCCATTTCTGCAAGAACAGTTAAAACACACACACACAAGAACATGAAGACCTTTTCTATTCCTGTGGAAGGTGTAAAAGGAGGGACTAATACCATAAATATTTTAATGGTCCACACAGAAATGAAAAATGAACTGAGCTGACTGAAGCAGAGAACTCATTAGGGAAACAGAATGACTGGTTGGTTCAAGCTTCTTGTTTGGTTTTTGGATGCATTTGTTCTGACATGATTAAAGGAGCATTTTGATGAAGAGGAAAGTGTATCGTTAGAGTCAGCAATCCCTCCGGCTATGCAATTAAGAAATAAGAAGTGACAGGTTTTCAACTCTAGCCTGACATGCCCCAGGTATGGTGAGAAGTGGAGAAAGGGAGGCCAAATATGCATTCCCTTAAGAAACATTTCAGTGGGGTGCGGTGGCTTAGTGGTTAAGACTAATTCTGATGATCAGAAGATTGGAAGGTTGGCAGTTCGAGGTCCGAGTGCTGCATGATGGGGTGAGCTTTTGTCACTAATCCCAGCTTCTGCCAACCTAGCAGTTCAAAAGCATGCAAATGCAAGTAGATAGATAGGTACCACCTGAGTGGGAAGTTAACAGTGTTCAGTGCAGTCATGCTGGCCACATGACCATTGGAGTAGTTCTTGGACAACGCTGGCTCTTCGGCTTAGTAATGGAGATGAGCAGCACCCCCTACAGCTGGTTAC
>NW_024805510.1:0-2792 GCF_019175285.1 Sceloporus undulatus
CTCTTTGCTGCAGCAGCTGTTCAGTCTTCTCCATTCAGTACTCCCATTGAATGGCATCAAGATCAATATCAGTAACATATCACCATTAGCAAGGCCTCAGATCGATTCACCTCTCCCCCATTTACTTCCCTAGTTCTTGTGTGTGTGAGAGAGTATATGTGTTGTGTGCTTGTGTGTCGATTATTTCCCCTAATAAAGTACAAAAACCTCTGGAGTTTTGTACGATTCAGACCTGGTATAGCTGGGTTGATCCAAAGGCCGCTGTTGTCTGAACTATCTCTCTCATTTGGGCTAATACTATAATTCCCCTAAAAGAGCTGGAATCAAACAGCCTCCAGAGAGATACACCCCAACTTTAGAAGAGGCCAAAAACAAAGGAGTGCATCATCAAGGGCCCTAGTGGCACAGTGGTTCAATGCCAGTACTGCAGCCACTCACTCACAAACCACAAGGTTGTGGGTTCAATCCCAGCCAGGGGCTCAGGGTTGACTCAGCTTGGCATCCTTCTGAGGTCGCTAAAATGAGTACCCGGCTTAATGCCGCTTAGAGACTGCTCGGTGTGGTATGAAGTGGTATATAAATGAAGCTGCTATTGCTAAGGAAACACAGGAAAAAGGAAAGAAAAAAGTAGAGGTCATGGGAAGAGGAAAAGAAGGTTAATGGAGACACACTGACAAAAATAAAAGATATGGAAATGATCTTCATTAAGAACTGTGAAAAATCCTCAGAAGATGGAGAATGACAAGACATATGAGCACTACTACAAACAAATAACAATCAAAAGGAGACTGAAAAGAACTCAAATGAAAAACAAGACCAAAAGGAGGAGGAGGGGGGAAGATTAAAGCAAACTTAAAATGGAGAAAAATCTGATGGCAGATGGGATTTGAACCATGACTGTTCAGTGCTACTAATGTGCAAGCAGAGGAGGCATGCATTTCAGAATGAGCCAAAGACTGATAAAGATGAAAACATCTCAGATGTGAAAAATAAGAGTAGGCAGCAGGATTCACAGAGCTTGAAAAGTTACTTTTCTAAAGTAATTTGTTCTCATTATTTTTTATCATATTCCAAAGAGGAATTCACTGCAGTCACTCATTATGGTGTTTAAAAATACAAGTGCTGCTCATCCCTTCCTCTTACTTCTCATTGTTTAAAACCACATATGGTGGCTCATAGTTTTCATGTCAGTCAGGTGGGGAAATTCACAACAGATTTTAATCTGCATTTTAAAGGAGCTATTGCAAGTATGAAGCTATTTTGGAGACAGAGTTCAACACTTTGGATAGCTTATTTAAATTTCAGACTAAAACTCAGCATAGATTAGCTAAGTATTCCACTGACATGGACACACACTTCATTAAGGCTTATAAGACAATGGGCTCGTCTACATAATTAAAATACTTCTCATTCTGTTTGAGTAGAATGCAGTCCCTCCACATACGAGTCAGAGGAATTCAGACTTTTTGCAGAGGGAGACCAAAAACTTCTCAAACTCTGCAGAAAAAGGAATTGCAGTTTTTACTGAACTATCCATGAATATCTGCAAGGATGAACCTTATCAAACATGTGGCTGTCCATCCACTTCACATGGATGCACATGGGTGTGCATTTTGGCAGAGGGAGGGTATTAGATGTGAATTTGTGCAGGTAAGTGAAGACAATTAAGCAGTGATGCGAATGTGCAAAAATCCACAGCAATTTACATAATACACTATGGCCTGTTACAGACCGCCCAAAAGGGGTGGTCTTGGGCCGCTGCCGGTTACAGCGCGGGGAAGCCGCTGCAGTCAAACTGTGCGACTCCCCCTCACTGTAAAAAAGGAGCACGAAAATCGCGCTCCTTCCGGCAACCCGGAAGAGACGTCACAAGTGCCAAAGTGCGCACTCGCGACGTCTCTTCCGGGTTTAGACGTCCAGACGCTGAGCGTCCGTTACGTCAAGATGGCCGCGCCCGTCTGTATAGGGCACCGCCATCTTGCCGTACAGAATATGCGCGAGGGGCAAGGCGCGTCCAGAAGTGCCGCCCCTCGCGCGTATTCCTGGCGCAACGACGGCGCCACTTAGGCCCATCTGTAAGGAGCCTTAGATATAAACTAGCCCAATGGTATAAAACTTTTTTTTAAAAAAAAACTTCAACTGCCTCTTTAAATTACCTTGGATAGTATTCAGCATTTGAATCTCCACTCAGCTATAAAAAACCATTGGTGATCTAGGCAAATCACATATGCTCAGCCCCAGAAAACCATGTGATGGGTTCACCTTAGAGTCAACATAATCTGGAAATGACTTGAAGGCACAGAACAACAACATGACTTGTTACCCCTTATGTCCAGCAGTCAAAGTGTAGGTACCTATCAAATACGTAAGTAGTACAAGTAGAAATTTATAAATACTTTCACAGCCAAACAACAGTTTGTCAGAATATACAATGCAAACAACCTCCAGCTCATTTTATCCACAGATTTGAGCATCCAGAGATGGAACTGCCCCCTTTATCCCAATGGCTCATGCTCGTGACCATGCTGATGTGATTGCGTGTGCTGTGGTGCCACCATTGAAAACAATGGGACTTCAGGTCCTGGATTTTTGTTATCTTGGGGGGGGGGGTTCTGCAGCCGAACCTCACCAGATACATAGGGCCAGCTGTACCTAGTATGGAAGTCTACAGACAGTGTTTTCCTTCTTTTTTTCTTAAAACATTGGCTTTTCATTTCATTTTATGGCCAGTTCCAATGAGTGATTTGTTCACAGTCTTTGTTGTATTGTTATTTTCTTCTTTTTCCCTGGTA
>NW_024805510.1:2817-4493 GCF_019175285.1 Sceloporus undulatus
CCTATGCTTTTCCTGAGCCTTGTATGTGTGTGTGTATGCTAGTGAATCGTATGTGCTTTTCCCCTTATAAATAAATTGGTTATTAATTCTAGAAGTCTGTCTCAGCTTTATTTATTGGGATCCCCTGGTCTTCTCCGTATACACATCGGGAGACGATCTTGGTGGGCTCTTGTAGCCAGCCCCCCTCTTGCATTATTTGGACTAATAACAACATAATAAAATTCCCCTAACGGACCCTTGGCTACAAACCTACCAGGGAAAAAGAAGAAAATAACAATACAACAAAGACTGTGAACAAATCACTCATTTGAACTGGCCATAAAATGAAATGAAAAGCCAATGTTTTAAGAAAGAAAGAAGGAAAACACTGTCTGTAGACTTCCATACTAGGTACAGCTGGCCCTATGTATCTGTGAGGGTTCTGCTGCAGAACCCCCCCCCCCCCCAAGATAACAAAAATCCAGGACCTGAAGTCCCATTGTTTTCAATGGTGGCACACAGCACACGCAATCACATCAGCATGGTCACGAGCATGAGCCATTGGGATAAATGGGGCAGTTCCATCTCTGGATGCTCAAATCTGTGGATAACATGAGCTGTCTGTAAAATCTTTGTGCACTGCCACTATGCTATCTCCAGCAGGAGTGGGATTCGTATACAGTCAGCCCTTCTTATACAAGGATTTTTTATACACGGATTCAAGCATACACAGTTTGAAAATGTTAAAAAAAAGTATAAATTTCAAATATCAAACCTTGATTTTCCATTTTTTATAAGGGATACCATTTTGCTATGTCATTATATTTAATGGGACTTGAGCATCCACGGATTTTGTTATCAACAGGGGATCTTGGAACCAAACCCCAGTGTATAACAAGGGTCCATTGTAATGTCAACCCACAATGCTATGCCAGTGCATAGCTGCACCATCACAAGCTCCACTCAGTATTTAAGTGCTAAAACAATGAATATCCTCATAGGAAAGAATATGGGGGGTGGAGCAAACCGAGCTACGTACCTTAGAGCAGTAATTCTCAAACTTCAAACTTTGGATGTTAGCTCCCAGAATCCCTGACCATTGGTTACACTGGCTGAAGGTTCTGGGAGATGAAATTCAGAACACCTGGAGAACAAACAGATGCAAAACCACTGCATTAGTATATTATTACCCTAATGATTAATCCTGACTACCAGGATTTTGTGAAGAGAGGTGCAGTTTCTCATAGCCTACTTGATATCCATGTGTCTGCTCTAGTTGGTACTATGATTGGATTTAGCCCTTAGATACTGATGTGCATACAACATAATCTCCTTTCTTTGTACCCAAGTGCTACTTTCAATTTACTCTCCCTCTTGATATCTACTTAAAATAGAAGGTGTGCACGTTACTGTAAAATGTTGAAAAGAAAAAGAGAACAACTATTTCTGTTTCTGTTAACACTAATTAACACATGATTTACAGCCACCTGGCAACTTTTTGTCAACAAAGTGTATAAATATGACTTTAAAAAAAGAATATGAAGAATTCAGGAGAATTCCCCCACTCCCTAGTTTGTGTTCCAAAACTTTTTAATTTTTTTGTGTATATCTCCATCTTATGCAAGACAGACAATCCCATTTTGAGGATATATAGATGCAAAAGTGAGCTTTTCTTTTCCACCTTTGTGGCACATCTC
>NW_024805511.1:0-4493 GCF_019175285.1 Sceloporus undulatus
CGCTCTACATGGGGCAACCCTTGTACCAAACCCGGAAGCTTCAGTTGGTTCAGAATATGGCAGCCAGGCTGGTCACTGGTTCTTCCAGGTCAGCCACATAACACCTATCCTGAAAGATCTGCATTGGCTGACTATTCGCTTCCGGGCAGCAATACAAGGTGTTGGTCGCGACCTATAAAGCCCTAAATGGCTTGGGCCCAGAGTACTTGGAGGACCGCCTCTCCCCATATAATCCACACCGCACTCTCAGGTCAGGAGGAAGACAACTTCTGAGAGTTCCTGTGACGAGATTTGTAATAACTGCGCAGAGGGTTTTTTCGGTCGCTGCCCCGCAGTCCTGGAACTCTCTCCCTATCAAGCTCCACTCAGCCCTCTCCCTTGAGTCCTTTAAGAAGAATTTGAAGACCCATTTGTTTCGGCAAGCTTTCCCTACCATGTCTTGAATTGTTATCTGCTCCTGTAATGATGTTGATCGTATTTTAGCTAGGGGGTTTTATTGATGTTTTTATTGGTTTTAAGTTAGGAATGAAGGATGGCTTTTATGATGTTGTATGGTTTTATCTTGGGGGTTCCTATGTTATATAATGTATTGTTATTGTTTTTGTTATTATTGTTAACCGCCGTGATCATTGGAACGGCGGTATATAAATAAACCTTCATTCATTCATTATTGTATTACCTAAATAATCTTTTAATCTTTCTGACAATATTGATACAAATATTTTATAGTTGTTATTTAGGAGGGAGATAAGTCAATAATTAGCTGGGTTTAATTGGTCCTTGCCTTCTTTATGAATAAGGGTAATTTCTGCTTGTTTCCATGTTTCAGGTATATTTCCTTTTAGGGCGTCATTCATCACTCTCTGTAGGGGTTCCCAAATTTCATCAATAAATGTTTTATAGAATATTTCCTGGGGCTTTGCCTACTTTACACTTGTTTATTGCTTCCCGAATTTCTTCTTTTGTAATTAATTGATTTAAATTCTCCTGTTGTTCTTCCGTTAATGTTTGAATTTTACTATTAGCCACGAACTCTTGGATTCCTCTCCCTTCTTCCTTTTGTTTTGCATACAATTTCCATAATATTCTAGAAATTCTTCTTCTATATCTTTTTGTTGGGTTATTATCTGATCTCCCTTTTTTATTTTATTGATAGAATTTTTCTCTTTCTCTTTCCTTACTTTCTGTGCCAAACATTTACATGTTTTATTGGCATGTTCAAAATTGTTTTGTTTTACAATCTTTAAGTTTTTTCCAATTCACTAATTGCTTCAATTTCTAGTTGTTTCTTCAGAACTTTTATTTCCTTTTGTACTATTTTATTATTTGGTTTGTTTTTTTAATTCTTCCTCCTTGTCCTTCAATAGATTATTTAATTCAGTTATTTTCCCCCCGTCTCTGATAGACTATATTTTGTTGGGTGAAAAAAAACACTTATTGTGGCTTTCACTGCATCCCAGACTATGGCTGTGTTTACCTCTTTGTCCAAATTCTCCTTGAAGAATAGCTTTATCATTTCTTTCCCTTTATTTGTTATCTCCTCATTTTTTTAGCAGTTCTTCATTTAATTTCCAAAAGTATTTCTTAGATGGTTCTTTTAAATTTAACAATATTGGATTATGGTCAGATATTTCTTTATTTAATGTTAACATCTCTCCTACTTCTTTAATCAACGAGTTAGTAACTAAAAAAGGTCAATCCTCAATAAGGATTCATGCCTTTCTGAATAAAAAGTAAAGCTCTTCTCGTCATTATACAAATGTCTCCATGTCTCAATTAGGGAGAGGTTTTCTACTAACTTGAAGAAATTTTTGGGCAGTTTATCTTGGTTGTCATTCATTTTCTTTTTGGGAGTTCGATCTAATTTAGGTTCAATCACCCCATTGAAGTCTCCTAACAGAATTATGTGTTTGTAATCAAATTCTATTATTGTTTTATTAGTTTAGCATAAAAGGTGTTTTTGTTTTCTTGCGGACCATAAATGCCTACTATTAATATTCTCTTTCCACTCCAAAAGATTTCTGCTCCAAGAAATTGTCCATTTTTATCAGTAAATATCTCTTTAGATTCCAGATGGTTCTTAACATATATTATTACCCCTCTTTTACTTTTGTAAATTGAATTTGTATATTCCTTTCCTAGCTTGTTATTTTTAATCAATCTTATATCTTTTGTTTTTATATGTGATTCTTGTAAACAGATAATATCAGAGTTAGTTTTCCCTAAATATTGAAATATTCTCTTTCTTTTCTGTGGAGAGTTTAGACCTTTGACATTCCATGATAAGATTTTCATGTTTTATCTATTTCTTTCTTATATAAGGAAGACTTAGACACATTTTTTTTAAAGTTTAAACTTTATTTTGGTATTATAGCTCAATCGGTCCAAAGAAAAGGAAAATCAAACAAGCACTAAGCTAAAATTTCAGCTATCTACCAATATGAATATATAATACTTTCAGAATCAATAAAGAGTATATAAAATCTTCTAAATTGGTTTTTCTCTTAGTTTCTCTTTTGGGGTTTTTTTCTTAGTTCCCAGCTATCTCCTCGGCTGCCTCTTCTTCTTCCTCTCCATCTTCATCTCCACCACCTCCCGCTGGTTCGTCTTTCTCTTCATCTTCTTTATTTTCTTGCCCAGGTTCTTTTTTCAGACCGATCAGAAATAATCTTGCCTTTTCAAACGAATTCAGTCTAACTTTCCTCTGTTTCCAATTCACTATGACACCTTCCAAGTCGTCCCATTTGTAGAGAATTTTTTGGACTTTCAGTTGTTCAATCAAGAAATTGTATTCCTTCCTTCTTTTCAGAATTTTCCCAGGTATATCCCTTAGGACTATAATCTCTTTGTTCTCTAACATCAATTTTGTATTATAGCTCTGTTTTAGGATTATTTCCTTCTAATGTTTTCGAACAAAGTAAATTACAATGTTTCTTGGGAGCTTTTTAATCTTGGCAATATGGGAATTTATTCTGTAGATTTGGTCTATTTCCCACGGGGAAAGGGTTTCAGATTCGCCGATGAATTTTGCTAGGATTGGTGTGAGAAAAGTATATAGATTTTCATTTACATTTTCAGGTAGACCTCTCAATTTCAGATAGTTTTCTCTTTGTCTCAGTTGCAGCCTCAATATTGATTCTTGTTCCTCCCGTTGGTCCTTGTGCATTGTTTCTATCTTTATTTCCATTTTCCTCATATCAATTTCCAATTTTTCTACCTTCCCGTTAATTTTCTTTAAGTCCTGGTCAAGCTTATCTAATCTTGAAGTTACGTCTCCTAGTTCATTTCTCAAATCTTTTTTAAACTCTGATTTCAATTCATCTCTAGATTTTTGTATTTCCAAATTTGTTTCCTGATGCATTTTTTCTAATTTCTTCCATCATTGTTTTGTTAGGTTCTAGTGCTTTAGAGGGTGTGTCAAATAAAATTCTCCTTAATGGGTTAACTGGCAGATTCGTTGTTGCTTTCACTCCACTTTTTCTTGTGCCCACTACCATCTTTGTAGATAGTCCAGGCAAGATGAAAAAGGAACAAAAAAAATAAGTTTCTAGAATTCTGCAGGGAGTTGTTTTCGCACACAGTAGAACGAATATTACCAAGGTTAAAATTCTAAAAGAGAAAAATTTAAACTTACTAAATTTCAACATTCAAATTTTACAAATCTTCAAAAATTTTGAAAATTTCAAAAATATCGAACATTTTTGAAAAATTCCAAATTTCAATCTTCAATTTCCAGTTCCTGATTCAAATTCGAGTTCTGATTTTTATTTTCTAGTTATAGCTTAGCAAATTAAATTTCAAATCGTCTAAATTTCAAATTTTAGACTTTAACTTCCCAATTTTCAATTTTGGAATTTTAATTCAAATTTCAAATTTCAACTTCTAATTTTTAACTTATAGTCTAGCTAATTACTCTTGGTCTGTCCTCTCTTTTTTCAAGGTAATTATTGTTAACTACAATATCCAAGTTTTGTTATGTGAACTTTATACTCAATTTGCCCTCCCCTTTTCTATATTAGGACCTGTCGCTCACACACAGACAAATCTATTTATCTTTCTTTTTATCCTTCTTTTATATGCCAATGGGAAGCCAGTTCGAACGTAATTCGCATTCACATAAATTTGCTGAAGTAGTGAATTCACATGAATGCGTTCTGGCCCCACTTACTTTTCATTCGAAATTAAGAGAAATTCCTCATGTGTGATAAACTCAGCAACTTTCAGCAACTTTCCTGCAGAGCCACATACAAAGCTAGGCTCTTCAATAATTAAATAAAAAGTTTTCCTCAACCCCTTCCCAATTTCATTCTCTTTTGGCTTCTCCCTCCTCTTTTTGCCTTTTTCTTCACCCCTTATTTATTATATAATTAAGGCAAGATGAGTGCTGAGTAGAATGGACCTATTGATCATTATAACAAAAACAAAAACATGCCACATATTGAACTTTGGATCCCTGGCTCCTGAATGAAACAGGAGCTCTTTCACTGTTTCTT
>NW_024805512.1:0-4493 GCF_019175285.1 Sceloporus undulatus
GCCAACGCAAAAGGGCCAGGTGCAGCCTGGAGGCCTCTTGTCCAGCTTGTTTCATGTTTTTGTTTTATATACTGTTTAATTTGATTAACTGCTATTAAGGGACATATCTATGAGATTCTATGATATGGGGTGCACTATAAACCTTTTAATAAATGAACAGGTATTGCAATCCTATATATTCATATGATCAGACATAACTCCAGAGAATGTTAGTCTTTTGGATGCCATAAGGTTCATCTCGTTCTTCAGAGCAAGAAGCAACACTTCAGCTGCCTTCTAGAAGATAAAGCAAAAAAGGCTTTCAAAAGAAATGAAGCCTTGAGCAAGTCTCACTCTCTCAGCCTCAGAGGATGGCCTTGGAAACCCACTCTGAAGAAAACTGCCAAGAAAACCCCTTCAGAGACTCCCATAAGGAAGAACACAAAATGGACGCTGGAACACAAAATAGACGCTGGCACACAAAATGGACGCTCAAACACAAAATGGCCACCGGAACACAAAATGGACACTGGAACACAAAATGGACACTGGAACACAAAATGGACGCTGAAACACAAAATGGCCTCCGGAACACAAAATGGACGCTGAAACACAAAATGGCCTCCGGAACACAAAATGGACCCTCGAACACAAAATGAACTCCGGAAGTCAAAATAGACCATGGAACACAAAATGGTCTCTAGAACACAATTCTCCTATCTCAATCGTTCATGCAAGTAACATCAACCTGAGGTTGCAATGAGCCAGTCTGAATCCTTCAGGAATACAGCACCAGTCTGAATTGACAATTCTCCCATCTCAACCTTTCAAGCAAGGAGCATCAGCCTCAGGTTGTAATGGGCCAGTCCCAATCCTTCAGGTAAAGAACACCACCCTGAAGTCACAATAGTACTGTCTCAGTTCTTCATCCAAGGAGCATCAGTCTGAATCTCTTTATTCATGCATTTATTCATTTAGGGATTCATGCCATAAGGGTTATAGGTTTAGGTTTAAGTTAGGATTAAGATAGATGGGATTTATGATGGCTTAATATAATAGGTTTTAATATGTGCTTTAATAGAACTTACTAGAAAGAGGTAAGGAGACCATGGCTAAAGAATGTGATTGTTTTCTAGGATTGGAATGTGTGGGAATCATCCTTCTAACAGAGGCTTGAGTTTAAAAGACTGGTCTCTGTAAAAGGAGGGGGAAGATGGAGAGTTATTGGTATTGTTATCTTGTATTATGTTGTTGTGGGTTTATGCTTATTATATTTTCATACCGTATTATAATAGATTGGGATTGATGGGGTTTTATATATATATATATATATATATATATATATATTGTTAAGCCATAATGTTAATTAAAATTGTTGTGTGGCCGAGTTCTGTGGTCCAAGGCCCAGGTGCAGTGGTTGAAATAAGGCACATGAGAGCTTAGCTGATTTTGGAAATGCTGCCAAAATCCCAGATGGGAGAACACTGCGCAGGAAAGGGCTGTCCAATTAATTAGCTTTTTTGGTTAGTGAGGTGGGGTTAATTGATATGGTTATAAAAGTGATATGATTATACTTTCTTTCATTCCTGACAAAAGAAGTCACTTCTATTGCATATATCTTCTTCAATAAAAGCTGTTCCTTTTTCAAAGTACTGCCTTTTGTGTTGCAAGAGGGGCTGCAATTAAGAGCCTGAAAAATATCTCTCTCCCCTTCCATTCACTCTGCTATCCCAAAAGGGCTGGAGAGGATACCAAACCAACCACAGAACCTTTCCCTGCTCTTGTGTAATGCCAGGTCAGTCAAAAATACAACACAGATAGTCCATGATCTCCTACTGGATGAAGAGGCTGACCTGGCTTGTTTCAAGGAGACCTGGCTGGGTGATGAGAGCTCAGCCTCCTGGGCTTAGGCCTTACCAGCCGGATACTCCATCAGAGAGCAGGTAAGGGGACGTCGCTTTGCTCCATAAAGGCAATCTTGCTTTGGCCAGGATACCTATCTGTAAGATGGACCACATCGAATGTATTTGCTTCAGCTTAAAGACTCGGGAAAGTCTGGGGATTCTGTTGGTTGAATGTCCACCCGTTGCTTAACATAAATACTCTCTGGAAAAGATAACATCAGAATTAACACAAACCAGGGAAAGAGTGACATTCCTGGAGCAATTAAATAAAAAATTGGGGAAAGAGATAGAGAGATTAACAAAAGAACATACTGAAGATACAACAGAAAGAATTAAATTAGAACAAAGATTTAGGGAGAGATGTCTTAGAATAAGAAATCTTCCTGAACAGAAGGACAAAGGATAAAAGGATAATACTGGCCTTGGCTGAATTTATGGACCTATAATGAAACTTTTCTCCTTGAGGTGGACGTTTAGAGTAAGCTCCTGGGTCGCAAAACAGAAGAGACTGCCCAGAGATATCCTGATTTATTTTGTTAGGACTCAAATGAAAGAAGCAATTCTACAACAACACTTTCATACAAGATTCAAAACTGAAGAAAATGAAATTTTATTGTTGAAAGATATCTCTGGGAAACTGTTAAGGAAGAGGAAGGAATATGGACCACTGACTAAGGTTTTGTGCAGCAAAGGAATCTACTACAAATGGGAACTAACTCAGGGCCTATCTTTATAATTCAAGCAAAAAAGATACCAAATCAATGGTACAAAAAGAAAGAAATGTTCTACATGAGAATGAAAAAGAAATTAATAAAGGGGACAGTCAGAAACAAGAAAGAAACAACCCTGGAAAAGGAGAAGAGGATATGGAGGAAGAGAGCTTAGAAGAAGAAACAGAAGAAGGAGAATTGCTTAGGAAACCAGATCCAAACACAAGAGAGGACGATATAGATGGAGAATATGAGGATGAAACGGGAAAAGGCAGACATCCTATCATTGAATGTTAAAGGAATCAACAACGGAAAAAAGAGGTAAACTTTTTCATTATTTAGGGAAACAGAGACTTGATGTCATTTGCCTTCAGGAAACCAATATAAAGAAAGAGGATATAAGATTGTTGAAAAACGCCAAATTGGGGAAAGAATACATAGCAGCCTCAAAAAAGAGGGAAAAAGGTGTAGTGATTTATGTAAAGAATAAATGAGAATCTAAAGAGGTATTCTCAGACCCCAATGGATACTTGGTTGGTGTAGAAGTTACTTTACAAGACCAAAAGATCCTAATGGTGGGAGTTTATGTACCCTTAGGAAATAAAGGCCTGTTTTTTGGAAAATTGAAAAAATAAATGCCAGACCGTATTTGTGATAGGATCTTAATGATGGGAGATTGGAAAAGTGTGATAGACCACCAGATAGATAGAAAAGCAGACAAGAAAGCATACTTAAAGCAAGGGAAATTGCCAAAATCTTTCTTTGAATCAAAAGAAGCCTTCTCATTAGAAGATAATGGAGAATCAAGTATGGTCTGTCTAAGGGATTCATGTTCTTTGCAAACATCCATCAATCCTGGTCGAGAATACAGCACGCCTGCGCCATACGCAGGCGCGCCATACGCGGGCTTGAGCATACGCGCTCAAGCCGCGGGGCGCGCGCGGGGCAGAAGGGGCAGCGCGTCCCATTCAATTGAATGGGCGCGTGCGCCCGTTGCGCCTGTTGCGCCTTGCGCGCGCCTGTGCCACCACACACAAGCCCCATTGTTTCCAATGGGGCTCGACCATAGGCGGAATTCGCCTTACGCGGCGGGATCCGGAATGGATCCTCTGCGTAAGGGAAGGACGGACTGTAGATATGTTCTTGACTTCCCCAACTATTAGCACAATGGTGGAAGCAGTAGAAACCCTACCAAAAATCCTATTGAATTACGATCCAATTTTATTGTCCTTGAAGAATAAACCTAAGGAACTGATATGGAGACTAGAGGAGACTTTTAACAAAAGGAAAAATTCTAGATTAAGCAAAAAAAAAAAAAAAAAACCTTAAATCCTTCTCTGAATGGAGAAGTCAGCCCAGAGATCGTCTGGGACACAAGGAAAGTGGTAATGAGGGGTTTCTCTTTGAAACAATCTTACGAAAAGGGGTAAAAATAGAGAAAAGAATTCGAAAGAACTACCAGAAAAGTTAAAGGATAAGGAAGAATTACTTAAAGAAAACCCCCAAAACAAAATTATTCAACAACAGATTAAGAAGATTCAAAAGGAAATATCCACAAGGCTAATAGAAGACCAGGAGAAAAAATCAAGATACATCAAACAGAAACACTTTGAGAATGCTATTAACCTGGTAAATGTTTAGCATGGAAACTGAAAAAGGAAAAGGAGAAACGGATCTTTTCAAGTGTTAAAGAAGGGAATGAGATTTATTCCAACCAAAAACATATGAAAGAATGTTTATATAAATATTTCACAAATCTACACAAAGAAGAATATAATTCCCAGGAGAGGTTACATTCTGGGACAGACAAGACATAGTAAAGATTGACGAAGAACAGAGAATCGAACTTAATAAACCAATAACGGCTCCTGAGGTGCTAGAAGCAATCAGTAAAACCAAG
>NW_024805513.1:0-4493 GCF_019175285.1 Sceloporus undulatus
CGAGGAGACAAATGCCAACCACTCATGCTCATTTCAAATATAGAATTATATGGTATACTGATTGAAATAAACATTGACTCTAGAGGCTGGATTACATACAGTTTGTTGTTGTGTGCCCTCAAGTCATTTCCGACTGTGCGACTCTAAGATGAGCCTATCCTTGGGTTTTCTTAGTAAGATTTGTTTAGAGGGGGTTTGCCATAGCCTTCCTCTGAGGCTGAGAGATTGTGACTCATCCATTGTCACACAGTATTAATGGAATTCAAAGATATGGGCGTGTTAGGATGTAAAATTCATGTAAGGAGATCTTGCAGCACCTTTGAGGTTAACTGAAAGGAAAGAAGTTGGCAGCATGAACTTTCACAGCCTTTTCAGTCCATTTCCTGCCAACTTCTTTCTTTCAAAGAGGCCAAAACTTAGATCCCTTTACATATTGTATTTATGTTTTACAATGGTGTTAATAAATTTGTAAACTTAGCTAATTTCCTACATTGCATTTCCTGTTAAAAAAAATCAATTAAAAAGAAACTAAAAAAGCACAAAATGAAATGAAAACAAACAAGGAACGGATGGTTACAAGAGGCTGGCCAGATCCCAGTTCTTAAGCACGAAGGTAAAGGAAAGCAAGCTTGAATTTGCTCCAGAGTGTTAAAATAAGCATTCTCTGAAGATGCCAGCCACAGATGCTGCGGAACATCAGTAAGAAAACTTTCTAGAACATGGCCACAGAGCCCCCAAAACCCACAAAAAAACATGGATACCAGCCATGAAAGCCTTCCACTTCACAATGTTAGAATAATTTACAGGCAGAAAAGCAAATATTGTGTCCCTTCCTTTTGGATGCAATGCACCCTCCCTCCCCAGTCCAGTTCGCAGTACCAGCCTTCCTCATATTTTTGGCTGCAGAGTTTCAGAGTATTCGGCAGGCAGAGAAGACGATGGAGAGAGGAGGCCTTTGTGTTTCAGGGATGGGCCAAGTGTTTACCCAGCTGGCACCAGTTAGCCCCTGGCCAGCAAGGAGGAATGGCACACCAAGGCTGTGCTTGTGGTTGAGACATAGTGGATAAAAATTCTGCTGCCCCCCTTTTCCCACCCTGTAGTTCTCTTTCCAAATAAAAGAGCCAATTATTTCTGGTGGATTTTTGTTGGAGCCACGGCTGTGAGGAGGGTCTCCAGAAGGCTAGAAACCACCTCTCCCTCTTCCCAAACCCCTCACTCATTCTGAACTCTGCTGTTGCTCAAAGTCTGACATTGTCCCAGTTTGGATTTAAAGGATTCTCCCCCACCCAACCTCCCATAAAACCCAAGCCCACTAGCGACCCCGTGCCCGTTCATAAAGTGAGAGTTGCAATGGGCACACTGATGGGGTTGGCAGTGCTATGAAAGGAGTGTTTTGAATTGGGGAGGAGGCTCTGTTTGGCTTCCATGTGGAATTGCCCACAGTGGAGGGGCCATTGTGCCAGAGGAGCCCACATTGGCACAGGGCATCCTTCTGCCAAAGGAGGCCTTCCCTTTGGCATCCTTCTTTGCGGGAGCTTTGCCAGAAGATGAAGGAAGGCCTCGAGTGCGACCTTTAACTCTCTGAAGGGATGTCATCTAGAAGATGGAGCTTGTTTTCGGCTACATCAAGTTCCAGTGCCAGCTTCCTATGATTCTATTGCTCCTCCTGTTTGAAATGGGAACTGGGATTTCTGTCATGCATAAAAGGGGTGGGGAAGATACCTTAAAACCCTGACATCCCACACCATGGATCTTCCTCAGATCTGTCCAGAGGCCCAAATGGCAAACCAAGGCCCTGATTTGGAGGAGACCCATCCCCACCTCTTGCCCCCCTGCATGGTGGCACATAGGCCTCACAAGCCCACCTTCCCACCTCTCTTCCCACAGGGGCTTGTCAGGGGGTCCCATCATCATCATCTTCTCCTGTCCCCCGTCCACCCCCACCCCCACTTTTTCCATGGCATCTGCCAATGGTATTGTGTTCCAGGTGGTGGTGATGGTGGTGCTGCTGTGTTCCAGGCCGTCCGGCGCATGTGATCCGGAAAGGGAGCCAAGTGGGGCTTCCTGAGCGCCTGGGAGAGGAAACGCTGCCATCAGCAGGGGGAGGCCTCAGTTAAAAATAACTGGGGTATATAAAGGCTGCGGAGGTTCTCCTGCTCTCCCTTGCACTCACTCTGGCTGGACAGACGGATGGTGGGGCTCAGGCCAGGCCTAGATGTGGGGAGAGAAGCTGGCCGGGGCCCCTGGACTGGCTCAGTCTTCCTCTCCCGCATACCAGTCCCCTTGCTCTGGGCCTTTTGCCCCCAAAACAGCCACCTGAAGGAATGGATTAGAAAGGTGGCTGGTTCAGGACTGGTGCATCCTCTGTGTGTGTGTGTGTGTGTGTGTGTGTGCGCACACGTGCGTATTTTCTGCCTCATTTGCCCAAACTATTCAAAGGCCCTTTGACTTGGTGCAAGGTCTGTGCATGTGCAGGAGGTCCCACTTGCAGCCCCATTTCCTCAGGCAGCCATAAGCTCTGGGATGGCAGAGAAAGGCCCTCAAAAGACTGAATTTACTTTTTGTTTATCTGATTGTTATGCCACCTTTCTCCCAAAAAGGGACCCAAGGCAGCTCACAACAGAAAAACACTTTAAAAACAATTAAAACAACCTAGTCAGAACAGTATAAAATCAAGATTAACAACACACCAAAGTTTTAAAAACATAATTTTAAACTCACACCCTGAAGGCCTGGCTCCCATCTTTTGGGCCCAGAGGCAGAGAGAGAAGCTCCACAGCCCCCCTGGCTGCCACTGTCAAAGTCCAGAGTTTTATTCCATGGAGGTCTGGCTTTTAAGGAAAGTTTGCAAAGGTGTTTCTTTGTGGCTGTGAGGCTGAGGAGTCCAGCTAATCAACTGCCTAAGCCAGCCTGGTGCAGAGGCCTCAGTGCTGGAGAGCAGTCTTCAAATCCCCTTTGGGTGACCTTGGGCATGTGCCACTCTCTCAGCCTCAGAGGATGGCAAAGGCAACCCCCTTTTGAGCAAATCCTGCCAGGCAAACCATACAAAAGGGTTGCCAAAGTCAGAAACAACTCAAAGGCACATGACAACAGCAGCTTTGGTGATAGCACACTCCCAAGAGCAGGAGTGGAAACCCTAGGCAAGTCACACTCTCTCAGCCTCAGAGGAAGACAAAGGCAAGCCCCCTCTGAGCAAGCGTTGGCAAGAAAACCCTCTTATAGGTTAGGATTCCCCGTAGAGTCAAATGATTTCAAGGCACACATTGGCAACAACGACAAGAACCACAAGTTGCCCATGAGATGAAGGCAGCAGCCATGGCTCTCCTTCCCATTTTGTCCTCTTAACAACAATCCTGTGAGGTAGGTCAGAGACAAAGTGAGGCAGAGAGAGACTGACCAACCAAGTGACCCAAAGTCACCCAGTGGGTTCAGTGCGGAGACCGGTGTCTTCTCCCCTCTGGGTCCGGCTGGGAGCTCTCTCTGGGCTCCTCTCCCAGCATTCCTGTCCACTGGCTCTGCTGCCTGGAGAGGGGTCAATGGGAGGGGGCACCCCTTCCCAAAAAGACCGGGACCGTCTCCCTAGTCAGAGGGGCAGCCATAAGGTTGGACCTGGTGCTCCAGAAAAGGGGCTCCTTCAACAATCCAGGGGGTGCCAGGGGAGGGAGAGACTGCTCCTTCCCATGGAGGCTCCATTCTTAAGAGATGCTTAAGGACAGGGTTGGAAGATGCTTAAGGACTGGCCCATAACTCTCCTCCCAGCACAGCCAGTGGGGAATGGATGATGGGGGTCAGAGTCCCAAAACATCAGGGGGAGGGGGTGCCTGTGGTGGTGGGCTCTTTCCTCTGAAAGGAAGGGGCAGAAGGGGGGGGGGAGCAGGTGGGTCATCCTTAGGGGCGGAGGGGGGGGGGGGGGGGGGGGGGGGGGGCGTGGGGGTCATCCGGGGGGGGGGGGGGGGCTGGGCTGCCATGGCAACCCAGGTGTTTGGGAGGCAGGGTGATTCCTGTGGCGTCACGCTGGGACGAGTGACGTCATGCCCAGAAGGGAAGTGATATCATCACGGGGTCTCCCAGCGAGGGGCTTTTTTAGGGAGGACACAGGAGACCCCCTCCCCAATACAAGGGAAGGGCTTGAATGGGGCAGAGAGGGGCCCTCTGGGTGACGACAAAGCCCATCGTGCCTTTGCTCAACTAATTCCTAGCCTCCGCCCGTCCTCCAGTGAGGTGGCCCACCCCGCGGGGCTGTTGTTTTGCCCGGCCAGCCCCACAGGGCTGTTGCTGGAGCTTTAAAGCGAGGAAGAAAAGGAGCTTTCCTGGAGGGGCAACTCGTATTCCTTCCTTCCTTCAGTGAGAGGGAGGGAAGGGGGCACTCGGTCCATGCTCAGAAGCCCCTCTCCAGCCCCCACAGAGGTTGGCCTGGCACTCTGCACACGCTCAGGAGCCCCTGCTCCCCCCTCGGCCTCTTTAGTGCCCGGAAGGAAGATGTCCCGAGAGCA
>NW_024805514.1:0-4492 GCF_019175285.1 Sceloporus undulatus
AGATGCCAGCCAAAGATGCTGGTGAAACATCAGGAATAAACTCTTCTAGAACATGGCCACATAGCCCGAAAAACCCACCAAAAACTATGTTATAGTATAGTTTACTCAGAAGCCACGATCCAAAGTGTGTGAGAGCCTAAGGCCTTTTTTGCAGTAATTGCCACGAAGCTTAAAAACCAACTGATATTACTACAAAATCCATGTAATAGTCCAGGCAATAACTTGGCAGTATTTGAGTTCTACAGTTCTGTTTGTTCTGTAGTTGTTTCATTATGTATTTTTATTGGCTATTTTCCCCCTTTTTATCCCCTGTTGATAGAAGGTACTTAGCTATTTATGAGTCTCTCCAAGGGTGAGGTGAGCTATTTCCTGCCTGGAATTCTAAGTGAAGGACGGCTAATGGCAAAGTTATTCCAAGGCAGCTGAAGCAAACGGCAAAATCCTGCACATGAGAGGAGAAAGCATGCTAAGTTAATTCTCACATTGGAAAACATTATGGATTGCAGTTTGGATGTGTGCATACACTTCCTTGTAAGGCTGAAGTATGTTTTGGCAGTAGGTGCAAGTGATGCTTGGTTGCTACAGGGTCAATAAAGTAGTGAATCAGCTATAATTTTTAGTCCAAACTTCACAGAAGCTTAGGCCTTGTCTGCTCATTTCCCCCATTCTAGAATCATCCTTTTTGGACGACACATGGCCCAAACCCTCGTTCTGGCATGGGAAGTCTGGATGATGTCTGGCACATCTCACACCAGAACTGGGGCATAACAAGACCAATAACATCGAAACAACGATACTTTTATTGGGACAACCAAAATGCACAATTACACGTTGCAAGCTTTCGAAGTCACATTGGCTTCTTCATCAGGCAAATAGGAGAAAGAAATTGAAGATGTTAGTCATATGCCTGCATTTTCTGTTTCTGGTCTTGGTTCAGATGGTAGGGAGGGCCATCTGCAGGCTAGCACCTCCCCCCTTTGGCCATGGGTCACTGGTAGATTTTCAAAATCAATGAAATTTTATGTCCATTTGCAATTCAAAGAAGATGTTTCCTGGAATCAAGCATGTTTCCTTCCTTTGTGAAGCCTCAGGCCCCTATGTAGGAAGAGAACATAACAAGGTTAGCAAAAATTTTAAGAAATACCCGTTACTCTGGATCTTTTGGGAAGATCTGCAGCCCTCTGTTTCCATGGCTCTCTCCATGGGCATCCTGCTAGGCTACCTGGCACATCCACTGCTGCTATGAGACACTCACTCTGAAGTCACAATGAGGTGCCCACCATGTGACTGTCGCTGGGCACCTCATTCTGACCTCAGAAGCAAGTGATCCATGGCGGTGGTGGATGTCTCAGGTGGCCCAATGGGATACTTGTACGGACAGCCACTGCAGTATAAAAACAATGGTTTCAATTGTTATTTAATACTATTTTAATCATAATTTTGTATAATTAAAATTCTATGTATTTTTAATTATATTTTCTTACCTTTGTAAGCTGTCTTGAGCTACAACCTGGGAGAAAGGTGGCATATAAATATTGATGGATGGAGTAATGTTTCCTCGTGGTGGTGGTTGCAATGACGGCAATTGTGTAAGAAGGCATTCAGTATCTCCTTATGCAAGCCATTTACCCATCATTTTGCAATAAAGCTTTGGGTAGTATAAACCCACTCTTCCACCTCACAACCAGAACACACTTCCTAGGGACTAGATGCGATTTAACTCAGTGGAGGTGACTTTAGAGTAAATGTTAAGCACGGTCATGATTTTTATAGCTGCCTATTTGCCTTGAGAGAGCACTCCTTTCTTTCTAGAAAACTCATTTAGGGGTAGCCGTGTTTCCCATATAGCAAAGTACAAAAACATCCCAAACCCACAAACCAATGATACCTTTATTGCATCAGTTAAAATGCATAAAGTACATGTTGGAAGCTTTTGAAGCTCTTCTGGCTTTTTCTTTGCCTGATAAAGAAGCCAACAGAGCTTTGAAAGCTTGCAACATGTATTTCATGCATTTTAGTTGGCCCAATAAAGGCACCACTGTTTTGGGCATTATGGATGTTATTGTTATCCTATTTTAACATATTGTTTTTGTATGTTTTTATTGTATGGTGTTTTTTTAATGTTGTAAGCCACTATGAGTCCCAGCCTTGGGAGAAAGGTGGGATAATAATAATAATAATGATGATGATGATGATGATGATGATGATGATGATGATGATGATGATGTTCTTTTCTTTCTATTAGAGAATCCAGACAGCAGTAAATAACACAAGAAAGAAACCATTCCTAACCTGTGTAGAAAATGGCAGAGACAAAAAATAGAACAAAACCAAAGCAAAATCCACATCTCTGCAAATGAGAAGTTAATGAAAGAGGTGCAAAAAAGAAACAGAAAAGAGAAAAGAGAGAGAGAAAAAGAGAGAGAGAGAGAGAGAGAGAGAGAGAGAGAGAGAGAGAGAGACAGATCTGGGTCCAAGCAAATTAAAATGTAATTGCCGAACTGAAATTAGATGGGGAAAAGATGCTAATCATGTCAAGTTGGATTTGCTTCTAATTAGGATTCCTTCAAAAGTAAAATTAAAATGTGCCCATGAATAAAGATACATCATATGTAATTAAAACATTCAAAAGCCGTAAAAGATACACACATGTGCACATATATGCACACACATGCATGTGCTCACAACTGTGTAAATCGTAGATTTTTTAGCCCCTTACAACAGCAGATGAAAATGGTAGTATAACCCTAAAACAAGCTGTTCCCAAGCTCCCATAGTATGCAATAATGGTATAAGGAGAGATCTGACAATGTAAAGGTGAATAAGTAAAAATCTGATCTAATATTCAGTGGCATCAGTGTCAAATGCAAAAGAACAATCCTCATGTAAATGTATTTTTTTAAATAGTTTAATTCTATTGTTGGTTTAATACTATTATAATACCGGTTTTTAACTATATGTGTTTTTATCATATTTTTTTGTCTTTTGTCAACTGACTTAAGTCTGAGACTGGAGAAAAGATGGGATATAATGTAAGTGATGGATGGATGGATAGGTGGATAGATAGAATATTCTTCAAAAAAGGACAGTGACACCTGACATTACGGTCACAGGTTCATGATCATATGGACATTGTCATCATGGAATGAGGCATTCACCTATCTGCCTAAAGGCACCAAATCCTGTCTTGAAGCTAAGCAGGTTCAGAACTGGTTAGTACTTGTATGGGAGATGAACCAACAAATATCAGGTGCTGCAGGCTATATTTCAGAGGAAGGAACTGGCAAAACCACTTCTGAGGAGTCCTTGCCTAAGAAAACCCTATGAAATCCATGGGGACACCATAAGCTGAAAGGCAGTTTTAAGGCACACACACACACACACACACACACACACACACAAGCACCTGACCATTCATTTATCAGCTCACCTGATGGTTTGTTGTGGGCCTTCAGGTCATTTCAACCTATGGCGATTCTAAGGGGTTTTCTTGGCAAGTTTCTTCAAAGAGGGTTTGCCATTGGCATCGTTTGAGGCTGAGAGACTGTGGCTTGCCCAAGGTCACTCAGTAAGTTTACATGACCGAGGTGGGACTCAAACTCTGGTCTCCAGAATCATAGTCCAATGCTTAAACCACTACACCATACTGGCTCTGCTGGTTACCTTTTTGTGAAAATACATGTGGCCACTGATGATGGCGTAGTGCATATCCTCTAAGCATAGTTTGTCAGTGAATATACCCAATCGATAGCTATAACCATGAGGTTAGAATTAAAAGGTATGCGTGTGCAACAAATCTGATGCAAAGTCTGAAAGATTTGTTTTATCTGAAGAGAAATGAATGCTGAGATTGGGCTTGAGATGGAATGGTGACGTTTTGTGCCTAGACAAACGGTGCAAATGTGCAGCAGAGATGAGTAACTGCAGAGGGTCCAAGACTACACCTGCCCCATTTTCCAGCCCGGGACCCCCACAATGACTTGGTGCCAACCTTTTGGGTTTCCTGAAAATGCAATTTGATATTAAAACAAGCTGCACCCCTGTTTTTTGGGAGAACTGTGCACCCTGGTGGCATATTGAGGTGTGACACACTTTAAAACTATTTTTTTTTAAAGTGGAGTTGGTGCAAATTACCTTTGGGGGACCACATGTGGCACGTGGACCACATATACTTCCCATCCTTTTTTTGCTTGGTACCTTAAAATCTTGGCTGGAAGGCCCTTAATAAAATTTGGCACCTTCAGTAATATATTACATATATGTAACACATAAAACTATATATGTAATATATGTATATTATGGTTTGCCACACTTGGGCATTGTCATATGTAGCAAAAACTGTATTTTTTTTTTGGCTATGTACATTATGGCCAACCATGATATACAAAGATTACATACACAGTTTCATGTCCATAAAAAAACCCAGGGAGTCTTTCACACTACACAATCACAGCACTATCATCCCACTTTAATTTCTATAGTAACACCCTGG
>NW_024805515.1:0-4492 GCF_019175285.1 Sceloporus undulatus
TGTGACTGTGAGAGCCAACTTATAGTTATAGTCTACTGCCCACTAGACTTAAGCCTTTGGAAAATAGCCATATTTGATTAAGCCAATTTGACTCAGGCTTTATTTGTGAACATCCATGCAATATTTTTATGATTTCCACATAGTTTAAGATGTAACTTTTTATTATATGAGTTTTAGTAAATCTTTTTCTTCTGCAGAGCTAGGAGAAATGCAGCTTTTTAAAGGAAAAATGAGCTGTGTGTATCTTTACTTTGAAAACCAATTCAATGTTAACAGTGTACTTCTTTTAAAAACATAGGCCCAAGACTAATTACACTGCTCCCTCGGGTTACGAAATTAATTCGTTCCGCGGCCGCTTTCGTAACCCGAAAAGCCTTCGTAAGCCGAATTGCCATAGGCGCTAATGGGGAAAAGCCGCGTTTCGTGCGAAAAAGCGCCGAAAAGCACCAAAAAAATTTTTCGTAACCCGAAAAACATTCGTAACCCGGAACAATTATTTCCAATGGGGATTTTTCGTATCCCGGAAATTTCGTAACCTGGGTATTTCGTATCCCGAGGTACCACTGTAATTGTACAATTCCTATTATCCTATGTAGACTTCCGGTGCGGAGAGAAGGCGTCCAGCCGCGTTTCGAGGGAGCTCCAAGAAACGTCACTCTGTGCTGCAGGAAAATTTCTTTTTCTTGCCATTCAAGACAAACAACACGGTAAATACTCCCTTGGCATAGGGAGCCCCGGAGGCATCCCCCCAAAGAAGCCTCCAAACAACTGGGAGCAACCCCATTCAACTCCTCTCGGATGAGAGGAGAGCAGTGGGAAAGCTCAGCGAAAGCTGCAGAGAGGCGCCAGGGAAGTGTAGCAGCAGCAAAAGCGGGGAGCCGCTGACGCCAAACGCCACCATCTACAAGTACAAGTAAAAGCGACCTTTTTTTAATATTGAAGACGACTACCCACAATACAAGCCTAGAGAGAAAAGAGAACGGGAAAGCAGAGAACGAAAATTAAGAGGAAAAGAGTGGAGGCAGCTAAGAACTGAGAGGTTTAAAGAGGACTTAAAGAGACAGGAATTGTTTCCTTGTGGCTTGAGACAAACCAAGATCTTGATAGACATCTACCTCCTCCTCCCCCCATTTCAAAAAAAGTAGAAACAATCATAAAGAAGAAAGGACTCTATTAGCAGAGACGTCCCATTCTAAGTAAATAATTGTAACTTTGAACAACCAAATTGGAGTCTCCTTCCTTCCTTCATTTAAACTGACATCTACCCCTGTTTAGACCTGACTTGCCATCCCCATGGCAGAAGTGAAAGCTGCCCCAGAGAAAACAATGAAGAAATGCATGATTTTAGGGTTGTTATTAGTAAAAGTTGCACCTCCTAAAATAAAAGTGAGTAAAAAAGATAGGAGTTATTGTTGTTATTTCCAATATGAATCCAAAGTTCCCTCTGATATATTTTGTCAACTGACTGATGGCCACAGGCTTTGCACTGCCAGGAAAGTCTGGCCGTGAATTCAGAACACTCTTTGGGCATGGCAGAATGCTGTACAATAATCTGAACTTAATTTTTTGTATCTATGAAAAGCAAAACAATACAATCAAAGGACTGCAATAAAACTGGCATTAGGTAGGATCACCTTCCTGATAAAGCAAATTGGGAGTTACCATTAGGGGACATAAAACAGTCATTTATGTTGTGCAGGACAGAGTAAGTCTGTCCCCAAGAATCAATGAAAAATCATTGTTACAACCGGACCTATGAAAATACACGAAACAGTGATTAGACGTCGCCCAAGATTCATTTCCCAATTCACACAACCTGGTTCTCAAGCATTCTCAAAAAATAGTAAGGAAACAGGCTCTTCTAAGTTTTACCCATTTCCTCCTCTGCATTATCATTCCAGGAACATCATGTTAATCAAATATTCTTGATAAAATAATTCAGTTTTCCCAGTATGGTTTTGAAAATATTTTGGTTTTCATTATACCAATGGCAGACAACAATATATTGGTTTTCCAGTCTATCAACTCAATTAAATCATTGTCCTTTTCAGGAGTCTTTTCTGGATCAGATCTTGTAGCTGACAACGTGTTTCTTTTTATCGGCTGTGGACTTAACACCTCATCTGGTAAAAAGTCTCTGTTTCTTCTTGTTTCACTGGAACAGATTCTTTGAGTGCATTGTGCAATCTTTATATCTTTTTTCTGTAGACTGTAACGCGCCCCTTATTGAAGTCATCAAGTTCTCTAGAGAGTTCATCACGATCTCTGGTTTTTCTTTCTCTAGTGAATCTCTTTTTCCGGTTGGTTGATGGCTTTTGGGGTCCCACCAACGATTGTCTGTCGTCTGGTCACCACCAATATGCTTGACAGCGAAGTTGATAGATGTGAGCATGTCTTGTATAGATATGCCTACCCCTGCTAGCTTTATTTTTTCTGGTTTTTCACAATCATTTTGAACTAGTTCAATCTTTTGGGTTATTATTATTATTACAGGCAACTTGTCGAAAGTATAATTTGTCGAAAGCTTTGACTTTGACAGGATGTTTTTTCTTTAACTTTGTGTCTTTTCCCCCTTGTCGTTTAATCTCTATTTTTTCTTTTTGTATGTGACCATTAGACTTTAGCTTGAGAAGTTTAAAGTAGATGGAGTTATAATTTGGTTTTACATGGCAAAACCTTTTCCCCACCTTTTTGTCTGTTTACTGGCTCTCTGGTAATTTTTCAAAAGCATCTGAATTTTTTTGTCTTTAACACTTTGTTTATTCTCTATTTTGGCAATCTTTGTGTATAGATCTTTAGTTCTTAACGTTATGTTATCAAGCTCATTCTGACCTTTATTAAATTTCTGATGCAGAATCTGATTTTTTTGTTTTAATTCATATAGTTGTTTTTGTAACTCTCTATTTTCTTGCATTAAAACTTCTTTTTCTCTCTCCTGTTGAATATATTTTTCATTTGCATCATTTAGCAAACCCCATAGGCTGGTAGTATCTTCTTTACTAGTTAAGGAAAGTTTCATCTTAGAAATTTTATCTTATAACTCTGAAATAGTCTTTTCTTTCTTATCTAACCCTTTTTCCAGAGAAACAATCTTTTCTGTTTTCCCTTCCATGAGGCTTTGTAATGTCTGATTTTCTGACTCCAACTCATTTATTTTTCTTTGAAGTGTATTGGCTACTTCATCCTGTCTCTTAGATCTCTCTTTATCTCCTAACTTATGGTACTTTTTAAATAGCCACATGTGTTGGTTTAAACCATTCCCAGTAAGACAATCTATTGGGATAGAATCATATATTGCAAATTTCCATTAGAATTCATGACTTCGGAAGGAGATATTTAAATTGGCATTTGGTACTGGAAATTCAGGGCCTCCTAAACCCTTTAAAATCATTTTTTTCTTCTGGGCACAAATCTTGAGGTTGTATTAAGTGTGATTTAACTATACACACTTCAGCCCCATAGTCACAAAAACCCCACACCCAAGTCTTATTTATTTAGATCAATTCTCTGTGTTCCTCTGTATCTAACTCTTGAGGTAAATTTGTTACAAATTAACAAGGTCTCGGAGAAGGAACCCTTTCAGTGTCAGTTACTGTTCCAACTGCCTTTTCTGTGGCAACTGCTGCCTCATTTTGTTTTCTGTGGCAACATTCCTGCATTGTTGGCCCAACCGATCTCACACAATAAGCTGATTTTATATTTGATTTTGACTCTTCTTTATATATAATTAGACAACTATATCTGAGGTGACCTAGTTTTCCACATTCATAACATTTTTTTGGATTGAATTTTGACTGTTTTTTAAACCAACTGTTATTTTTATCGACTTCAGGGTCATATTCTCTCATCGCACCCCTTTTCCTCTCAGTTTCAGATGTTTTCTCTGGCTGCCAAAGTTGAAAATTTTTACCATTGCTATTCCTCTCTTTTGAGCTATGCCAAATTTTGGGATTTCTTTTTTCATTTTCTAGAGGTTTTCCCTCAGTCCTTGCCATTTTTCTATCATCCTCTCTGATTAAGGCCAATATATCTATTATCTTGGCCACTTCAGCTATGGTTTTAGGCTGTCGGTCCTGAACCAACCACCTATATTTCTGGGGAATGACGTTATAAAACTGTTCCAAGCCTATCAGACTTTGTAACTCATCCTTTGTTGTTATTTTAGACCCCTCAATCCAACTTTTTAACAAATAATCCTATCTGCATCCCATCTGTGTATATGTTTCATCGCCTTTTCTTTTAATCGCACAAAATTCTCTTCTGTGGTGCTCTGGAGTTAGTCCAAATCTCTGTTTTACCATGTTCTTAAACAGATTGTAATTTTGGGCCTCATCTGGCCTCATTTCTGCATAAATTTCTGTCAGACCACCACTAATTTGTGACTTCACATAGCTCATCCTTTCTTCTTTTTGTATGTTTAATTCTTCACAAGTTCTCTCAAAGTTGGTAAAGAAGGACTCAATATTGTCCCCTTTATAATATCGTGGAAGCC
>NW_024805516.1:0-4492 GCF_019175285.1 Sceloporus undulatus
TTCTCATTGGTTCTCTTGTTTCAACCCACAATTAATGATTTCATCATCTCACCTTGTCCACTTAACAATTCTCAGGTGTGTTCAATTATTCACTTTGCATTTCTGTCCTTGGCATTTAGGACTTGTTAATTGCATTACCTATTACACCTGTGTGGTTCCTAATTGCTTCTGCTGAGTCACCCTGACTCTCACATACATGTTTTATTTCATTTACTGTATATCCCATGTTGCATTTTCCTTAACAATCCCCTCCGAAATATAATATTGTATGTGGCTTACAATGTCATTCCAACCATTTGTGTCAACCTTTCATGTTTTTCCACTGTTAAAGCTTTTGTAAACAAACCTGCTATGTTATTTTGTGTTTCTATGTACCTCAATTCTATTTCTCCTTTTTGAACCATGTCTCTCACATTTTGGTATCTTACACCCACATATTTGGTTCTGTTCTTTAAACTTTCTGTTTCAGCCATCGCTATGCATGATTGCGAATCTTCCTGAATTTCTACAGGTACTTTGAAATTTTCGTTTAAATCATTTAACAATTGTTCAAGCCATTGTACCTCATTCACTATTTCGTTCAAAGCTGCAAATTCTGCTTCAGATGTGCTTAATGCTACATTTGTCTGTTTTCTGCTTCTCCATACTATTGGACTTTCACTATACTTGATTATCATTCCTGTCACTGACTTCTTGTCTCCTAATTCTGACGCAAATGAACTGTCTACATAGCAATTTAAATCTGCATTACTGCTTCTGATGATTAACTTTTTGTCTATAGTCCCTTTCAAATATCTTAATAAATGTTTTACAGCTGTCCAATCCTCAACTTTAGGATCACAAAGTCTTCTGGATAAAACGTTTACGGCATACGAAATGTCTGGTCTAGTGTGGCAAGAAATGAATTGTAGAGATCCTATTATGCTCCTGAAAAATGTCTTGTCCTCAAAATCTCTGGTTGTTGGTTCAGATACGAAACCAGTTGTCATTGGAGCTCTAACTATCTTAGCATTCTGTAATCCACACTTTTCTATCAAATTTTCTATCTTCTTTCTCTGACTTAGCAAACAATGACCTTCTTGTGTCCATTCAACATTAATGCCTAAATAAGACTTCAACAAACCTAAATCTTATAAAACAAACTTTTCTGACAATTCTCTTTTAACTGACTCAATGTCCTGTTTTGACTTTGCTGCCACGCACAAATCATCCACATAAATTATGTCTCCTTTTGTATAAACACAAGCATCTGCCACGCTTCTCTTATATCCTAACTTAACTAGCTCATCATTAATGCACAAATTCCAAGCTCTGGCACTCTGTTTTAAACCATACAATGCCTTCTTCAATCTATAAACTTTCTGACTTCCATTTTCCTCAAAACCTTGTGGCTGTTCCATAAAATTTTCTTCATCCAAAGTTGCATTTAAATAAGCTGTTTCAAAATCAAAATGTTCAACAACTAGATTCCTTCTTGCTGCTACAGCTAACACCATTCTCAAACTTTCTGGCTTTGCTGTTGGAGAATAAGTCTTATCAAAATTCTCATACTGCTGCTGCGCAAAGCCCTTAGCTACTAACCTAGCTTTGTACTTAATGCTTCCATCAGGCATTTCCTTTCTTTTGTACACCCATTTACAGCCAATAACTTTCTTATCTTTGGGTCTATCCACAATCTCAAACACATCTTTGTTCACCAAGCAACTAAACTCACTTTCCATTGCTTCACACCATCTTTCTTGTTCTTCCCTAGAAAAGGTTTCTAACTCTTCAAAACTCTCAGGCTCTTCTACAACTGTACAAGCTCTTGCCTGTGTCACAACAAACCCATCTGGTGACTTTCTAACTCTGTGACTACGCCTGGGTATGAATTCTGTCATTCTGCCTCTCTCTTCATCACTATCTGGACTAGAAGTTGTTGTCTTTCGGCTAAACCTTTTGTCTTCTGTCATTCTAGTGGTTACTGGTCTTGATTGTGTCTCCCCATCTGAGGTACTACCACTACTGCTAGTAGAGGCTTCTGGCTTGACTGAAACCCCTCCGTTTCCTGAGGTTGGTTCAGTCTGTGCTTCCTGCTCACTTGAGCTACCTAACCTCACGAACACTTCCTTGTTGGCATGCAGCTTGTCCCAGCCAGCATGTCTCTCAAAATTTGCAGACCTGGAGTACTGTACTTCTCTTCCTCCCAAATGAAATTTATAGCTATTCCCTGAATATCCTAAGAACATAAGCCTTTTACTCTTAGGTTCTCCTTTTCTCCTAAAACAAGCAGGTGTGTATACATGTGCGTACTGTCCAAAAACTCTTAAATATTTAAAATTTGGCACTCTCCCATACAAGACCCTGTAGGGAATCTCTTCAATCTCTGAATGAAATAACCTGTTGCTTATGTGTATGGCAGTCAGAGTTGCTTCACCCCAAAAGCTGTCTTTTACTCCGGCATCTGCCATCAAGCAAGCAGATATCTTTTTAATGTCCTGGATTTTTCTCTCTGCTAAACCATCCTCACTTGGACAAGCAGGGTTGGTGGTTTCATGTCTTATCCCCACCTTCTGAAACCATTATACAGCTGGTTGTTTAAAAATTCTCCACCTCTATCTGTAACAATAGTTCCTACTCTGCTATCAAATTGTCTTTCTATCATTCTTACCCATGATTTCAAACTTTGCCCAGCATCAGACTTATTTTTCAATATTCTTACAAAAGCATATCTTGAATATCTGTCCACAATTACAAGGAAATATTTGCTTCCTCCTAGAGACAAACAATTAGCTTGGGCTACATCAGCATGGACAAATTGAAATGGTCTTTGAGCAATTCTCTTGGATTTCTTAGCAACCGGAAAAGCTCTGACCTTCACTTGATTACAAACAGTGCAATCCAAGTGATTTTTGCAATCTGCTACTTTTAGATCTGGACACATGCTTATTAAATTCTTTAAACACTTGAAACTAGCATGGCCAAATTTTCTATGGAGCTCATGTATGCAGTCTTTGTGCAACGGAACATTATCAATACTGTTAGCATTCTCTACCTTGTAATTATCAACATTTTCTTCCAGGAAATAAAGCTTATCCTTTTTCAAGCCTATGCCACGCAGTTCCCCATTTTTAGTTATTTTACACAAGTTCTTTTCAAAAGTGACTATATAGTCTCTGTCTGTTAATCTGCTCACTGATAACAAATTGTTTTCTAATTCTTTTACATGCAAAACATCATTAAAGTTTTCCTTCAGCCCTGGAATGTATACTGTCCCCATTTGATTTACAGTACTAAGCTCATTCCCATCAGCCAAAACTACCGTATTTACATTAGCTGGCTTCTTATCACTAATTAAATTAATGTTATTACACATGGAGGAGGCTCCTGAATCTACAAGCCACTTAGAATTCGCATTTTGTTTTTCTTTTATCATGGTTGCAAACTCATTATTATTATTTCTATTGTCCTTCAAAAATGGTGGCTTGGACTGCTTCTTCCTCTGATCGTGTCGTGGTTGCCATCTGCTCTCTTGCTTGCTTCTCTCAGCAGCCAACTGCTTGCAATGCCTCTGCAGATGTCCAATCTTTTTACAGTAGAAACATTTTCGTTGCTCCCTCGAAGAAGCTGCTTGCTCCAGCCCACGCACATCAGGCTTGGCTTGTTCACTTGGCACACTCTTAGAAGTTGGGACGTCATTCCTCTCAGACAACCTCCTCTGGTTTTCTTCCAGAATCCTGGCCACAAATAAGTCTCTCGTCAACTCTGCTTCCGGTAAGTTTTGCAAAGCGTTGGTAATGTTTCCCCAAGTAGGGTCTAATGATTCAATCAAAATGTAGCACTGCTGTTCTCTACTTATTTTCACTTCTCTTAGCTCAGCCTGCACAAACAAGTCTTGCATGGTTTTTAAATGTTCTACCACACACTGCCCTTTTGCCATCTTCTGTCTATAAATTCTCTTAGACCATAGCATTTTTGCAAAGGCAGTTGAAGGAGTATGTAATCTCTGCAGAGTGTCCCACACATCTTTGGCGGTTTCCTTATCTCTGACATCATTAATCAAATCTTCTTCCAGCATTAGAAAAAGACAGGCTTTGGCTTTATTATCTTTCTCTTTCGTGGCTGCATTTGCATCTGCTGGCAGCCCGGTTTCAACTGTGTCCCACAAACTTTCTTTTACAAGTAGTGATTGGGCATAAATCTTCCAGGTGGAGTAGTTGCTTCTATTCAATTTACTAAACTTCAAAATCTCCATCTTAATTTGTGCAGTGACTCAATTGACACAGTCCTTCTGAGTATGCACAGCTGACCCCTTTCAGGCTTAATCAAAACACAGGAGGAGTTACTCATGGAGCTTATCAGTGCAGCGCAAACAGCTTGCTCTGATCTGTCTTCCACAATCTGGAACTTTCAGCTTCTGTGGATGCTGGGTGCTGCAGTATCTGGGCCCATAACCCTTGTCAGGGATGATGGGAGTTGTAGCTCTTCACCTCTGGCTCGAACTCACCACCTT
>NW_024805517.1:0-4492 GCF_019175285.1 Sceloporus undulatus
TGTTCCTTTGAAAATGTTAAATTTTTCCGTTCTTTTACCATTAATTATTAGTTGAGCTTTTTGAGTTGTATAAATTTTTTCAATACAATTTAGAAAATTTGTTCCCACTTTCATTCTTTTAAGCACTTCTACCATGAAATTCCAATTTACTTTGTCAAAAGCTTTTTCTGCGTCCACGAATACAAGAGCCAATTTCCGTCCGTTATTTTTTTCATAAAAGTCCATGATGTTTATTAGTGTTCTAACATTTTCTTTCATATAGCGAGTTGGTAAGAAACCGTTCTGGTCGGGGTTGATGTAATCTTGAAGAACTTTTTTAAATCTAGCCGCCAAAATAAACGTGAATATTTTGTAGTCCGTGTTGAGCAGGGAAATGGGTCTATAGTTTGACATTTCTGATTTATCTTTAAGTTCTTTCGGGATTAAAGTAATATTTGCAGTTTTCCAGGTTTCTGGGATATCATTATTTCTAATATCAAAGTGTTTAGTAATGGTATTTTAAGTTCATCTCTGAATATTTTGTAGTAATTTGCGGAAAATCCGTCTGGACCTGGAGCTTTATTCGATTTCAAATTTTTGATAGCCTCTTCCACCTCTTCCAGGGAGAATGCTGCATTTAACTTCGTCTGCTGGCTCAAAGACAATTCTTCAATTTTTTGTTTATCCAAATACGAGGTTATCTCTTGTACTGAAACGTCTTCCCTTTTGTATAAATCCAGATAAAATTTTTGAAAGCAATCCATTATTCCATTTTGAGTTTTTATCATCTTCCCTTTATTATTGATTTCTGTAATGGTATTTTTCTCTTTTTGATGTCTTAATCTATTCGATAACCATTTCCCGTTTTTATTAGCAAATTCGAAATGTTTCTGTCTTAGCATTTTGATTTTCTTTGCCACTTGCTTTGTCACCTCCTTATCTAATTGTTTTTTCCAAAATTTTAACTGCTTATCAAGTTTATCACTCGTCGGGTCTTTATTTAATTCCTTTTCCGTTTTTTTAATTTCTTCTTCTATAAATTTTAGTTCTTGATCCCAATTCCTTTTCTTTTCTGCTCCCTTTTAAATAAAAAAAACCCCTCATGACCGCTTTGGACGCATCCCATATAGTTTTCAGCTTTACCTCTTCATTACTATTTTCTTGAAAGTAATTTTTTAAAGTTAATTTAGCTTCTTCAATCGTTTTGTTATTACTCTATAAGAAGTCACTTAATCGCCAATTGAATTGTTTTCTTTCTCCTTCCATGACCATCATTATCAGATTGTGATCCGAGATTAATTTGGGCAGAACCTCGATGCTTTTTATTTTAGGTATAAGCGTTTTGGAAATTTGAACCATATCTATTCTTGATGTAGACTTATGAACCTCTGAAAAATATGTGTGTCCAGAATTTTCAGGGTAAAGTTCTCGCCAAACGTCTGATAATTTCAGCTCTTCCTGTAGTTCAAAAAAGGTGGATGGGAGCTTTCCTTTATTTCCCCTCAGTTTCTTTTCAGATTTTCTGTCTTTTACCGGGTCCATCACTGCGTTCCAATCTCCTATGGCTATGATATTTCCATATTCTTCTTTTCTCAATCGATCATTCAGTTTTTAATAAAATTTAGACTGCTTTTCATTTGGGGCATAAATTCCCAGTACAAGATATTTGACATCATCTAGTTGAATTTCCACCCCCACATAATGGCCTTCTTCATCTTCAAAAATTTTCTTTGCAGTTATACGATTATTAATATATAGCACTACTCCGCTTTTCCTTTTCTCATTTAAAGAATAGAAATCTTGACCTAATTTGCTATTTCTTAAATATTTGGAGTCCTTCTTTTTTATCTTTATTTCCTGCAAACATGTTATGTCCGGTTTTCTCTTCAACAAATAATGAAATATTTTGCTGCGTTTAAATTTGGAGTTAATCCCTTTTATATTCCATGAGGCTATCTTTAAATCCATTTTGTTATCTGATTTAATATAATTTATTTTCCCGATTATGTTTCTTCTTCTACTACATCCTCTCCAGTTTGTTTCTTTTTCTCCTCTTCCTGTCGATCTTGCTCCTTCTTTCTAGCTTCTTCTTCTTCCCTTAGTTGTCGCTCTTTTCTCCTTGTTGTCATAGAGCTTTCTTCTTGAGTTCCTTTCCCCATTTCAACTCTTATTTTCTTTAAGAAATCTTTCGCCTTAAAAATTGAGTTTATCCTATATCTCTTTTGCTTGAATAGTACTGAGATCCCTTCTATTCTATCCCATGAATATGGGATACCTTTCTTCATTAGTTCCTGTGTCAAAAATTTATAATCTTGACGTTTCTTCAAAATCTCCACAGGCACGTCTTTAAAAATCTTCACCGTCACATCATCTATAAGAAAATCCTTTGAATAGCTTCTCTGTAGAATCTCATTTCTCCATTTTGATCCCAAAAAAGAGACCACCACATCACGTGGTAATTTTTTTTCTCTAGCCACTGCAGAGTTCAATCTAAAGATTTTATCTATCGCCGCTCCCATCTCAGCCTCCGTTATGTCTATGGTAATGGCTGAACGTTAGGTCGCCAGTAGACGGGCTCGTCATGGCGACCAGCAAGACAGATTAAATAGGGGCGCCGATCCCTATTAAATTCGGTTCCAGAGGGGAACCGAAGTGCGGAGTTCGTCAGGAGACGCGGTAGCAACTGGAGGAAGAAGCTTGCGGATGCGGGCGAGAGCCGACAGGAGCTACGGGTCCGTGGAACGATCGGGTCTGTCTTGCTAGCCATTTTTGGCCCTGAGTTTAGCCTTCCGCTTTTTTTAAGAAGAGAAGACTTTACCTTTTGAGCATTATTAATTTAGCAGCCTATTCTTCTTTTTTGGTTAATATAACGGTGGACTATTGTTTATTTAACAAATCTGGAGGCTGATTAGACCTTCCTCACAAGTATTGGTTTTCCTTTGGGAGAAATGACAACCTGCCTGACGGGAGGAAGGTGGGTTTTAAAAGCGAAATAAGCAAGGAAATCCTGCTGATCTGGAATGGGGACAATTTATTAACTGATTAAGGAATCTTTCTGGACTTGAGTATTTGTGGGATGATACGAATATCAAGTAAAGCTTTGAGTCAATTTTGAAGCTAAAGGCTAGACCCGGACTGGAACTGTATAGCCAAAGAAACATCATAACGATTTGAGGGAGAAATATCAAGGAAGAAGAAGCAACAGTGTATTTAAATATATTTATAGTTTTCTAATTAGATTTATGAATTCAGAATTTACTATACTGAATTGATATATTAAAGTGGAATTATCAAAAGAGTGTGAACACAAAGAAATTTGAAGTAGAGGAGCTTGCAAAGGTCCCAAAATTAGGCTTCTAGTCTAGTATTTGGGAACGCCACATTTGCGGGAAAAAGAAAAGAGGACAGCTGGGACGGATTGAGCGGTGACGTTGTTATTGTTGTGTCTAAAACCAAGAAAGAGTGTGTCGGAAAGAGGACGGGGGGGGAGACAGCAGGAATTGAAATCTTAAGCCTTCTTCAGAATCAAATAAAGGAATCCTATTTCATTAATTGGTGGAGCCAAGAAAGAGTGCGTCGGAAAGAGGACGGGGGAGGAGACAGCAGGAATTGAAATCTTAAGCCTTCTTCAGAATCATACAAAGGAATCCTATCTCATTAATTGGTGGAGCCAAGAAAGAGTGCGTCGGAAAGAGGACGGGGGAGGAGACATCTGAGAGGAAGGAAAAATAAATAAAAAGGACATAGAGAAGAAGCCTGGTGATTTAAAGTGGATATAAATTGAAGGGTGACCTTGAGCTTCCTCACTCTACCTTTTTTTCTTTTCTTTTTGGGACAGTGGAGACAGTGGGTCTTATATCTATATATTTTTGATACTGTTACTGCTTACTGTTATTTTGAACAAGAGAAGGTTAAAATTAGTTTAAAAACAGTCAGAATTGGAAAAGGGAAAACAAGGAACACTTAATATTGAATTGCTTTCTGTTTTGGATTATAGTGACATTGATAAAATAGGAACTAACTATTTGCATATATACATATATATATAGATGCATATATATATATATATATATATATATACACACACACACACACACACACACACATACATACAGACATACATTATATTTGGGATTACTTGTATTGGATTTTAGGGGATAAAAAAAAAAAGCTTCCTTCGTTCCTGTAAGCTATAATGGCATCAGGTATTAAAAAAACCACTCAAGCTTCCTCAGCAAATGCTAGAAGAGGTTCAGATGCAGCCTCTTCTAAACCAACGGATGCAACAGCGCAATTGTTTATAGAGCAATTTAATCTATTTAAGGAAGAAATGAGAAAAGAATACAAGGACTCAAGGGAGGACTAAGGAGGACCTACAGAAAGAATTAAATTCTTTTGGAAAACAATTGGAAAAAATAACCAAAGATATCTCAGGTTTGCAAGCGGAAACAAAGAAACTAGGAAACAAGACAGAAGAACTAGAGGAATCAAATAAGGACTTGAAGGAGAAATA
>NW_024805518.1:0-4492 GCF_019175285.1 Sceloporus undulatus
TCCAAGTGATCATGAATCTTGTGCTTTCTTTAAAAAATGTATTTTTTAAGCACTTTTATCTGTTTAACTGCATTTTATACTTTTAATGAGTAATAAATAATAAAATAAATAAAATTTTTATTTATAATAATAATAATAAATAATAATAAAGTTTTTATTTATATCCCGCACCTTCCTTCGATCAGGGCGGCTTACAGTATAAAATTTAAAACAACAATACATACAATAAAATCCAAAATACATCACATATAAACAATAATAAAAAACACAGGCTAAAAGCCCCAAAGCCCTTCCTCTTGGCCACGAAAGAGGAGGGAGGCCCACAGGATTTTTAATCGGGGAATGCCTGTTGGAACAGGAAGGTCTTCAAATCCTTCCTAAATTGGGCCAGGGTGGTAGTCGAGCGGAGCTCAGTGGGCAGCGTATTCCAAAGGGCTGGGGCAGCAGTGGAAAATGTCCTCCTTGTGGTGGAGGACAATCTAGCCCCAGGCACCTTCCTACGATCAGGGCGGCTTACATCAAGGTTAAAAACAACAATCCACAAGTACAACAAGATTAAAATACAAAAACATTAAACCATAACAGACAAAGAAAAAAAAGCCCCATAGCCCAACCTCTTGGCCACGGAAGAGGAGGGAGGCCCGCAGGATTTTATTCGGGGAATGCCTGTTGAAACAGGAAGGTTTTCAAGTCCTTCCTGAATTGGGCCAGGGTGGTGGACGAGCGGAGCTCAGTGGGCAGCGTGTTCCAAAGGGCTGGGGCAGCTGTGGAAAATGTCCTCCGTGTGGTGGAGGCTAACCTAGCCCCAGGCACCTTCAGTAACTGCTGTCCAGACGTTCTGAGGGTGCGAGGCGGAATGTACGGGGAGAGGCGGTCCTTTAGGTATCCTGGGCCCAAGCCATTTAGGGCTTTATAGGTAATCACCAACACCTTATATTGAGCTCGGAAGCGGATGGGCAGCCAATGGAGATCTTTCAGCACCGGTGTTATATGGCTGGTCCTGGGAGCACCAGTGACCAGCCGGGCTGCCATATTCTGCACCATTTGCAGCTTCCGAGTTTGGTATAAGGGTTGCCCCATGTAAAGTACGTTGCAGAAATCCAGTCTCGAAGTTACCAGAGCATGTACAACAGTTTCTAGGTCCCTCAGGGCCAGGTATGGGCGCAGCTGGCGAATCAGCCGAAGCTGATAACAGGTGCTCTTGACCGTCGCATTCACCTGAGCTGTCAGGTGGAGCGACGAGTCAAGAAGCACCCCCAAACTGCGCACGGAGTCCTTCACAGGGAGCGTGACCCCGTTCAGGACAGGTGGAACCACCGCCATTCCTGGACCAGGAGAACCTATCACTAGTACCTCCGTTTTCTCTGGATTCAGCTTGAGTCGGTTTTCCCTCATCCAGCCCATTACTGACTCTAGACAGGCCACGAGAGGAGAGACGCCATCCCCAGTCACTGCATCAGTCGGAGACATAGAGAAAATGATTTGGGTGTCATCAGCGTACTGATAACCCCGCGCCCCATGTCTCCGGATGATCTCTCCCAGCGGTTTCATGTAAATGTTAAATAGCATGGGAGACAGAATGGCTTCTTGAGGGACCCCGGTTTTAAGGGGCCTCTCGTCAGAGCACACGTCTCCCAGCTGCACCATCTGGGACCTCCCAGAGAGGTAGGAGCGGAACCACTGGAGCGCAGTGCCCCCGATCCCCACCTCTGCCAGGCGTCCCAGAAGGATACCATGGTCTATGGTATCGAAAGCCGCTGAGATGTCCAAGAGCACCAACAGGGACACGCTTCCCCTGTCGATGCTCAGACGGAGATCATCGACCAAGGCAACCATGGCCGTCTCAACCCCGTAACCCGCCCGGAAATCAGTTTGAAATGGGTCCAGATAATCCGTTTCATCCAAGACCGCCTGAAGCTGGATTGCAACCGCCCTCTCGATCACCTTTCCCAAAAATGGTAGCAGCGAAACAGGCCGATAATTATTATGTACCAGGGGGTCGAGGGAGGGCTTTTTTAAAATAGGTTTTACAATGGCCAATTTAAGTTGAGATGGAAATAGCCCATCCCTCAGAGATGTATTGACTATCCGGCGTAACAATAATGTTACCACCGGTCCCCCCTGGGCCGCTAACCACGAGGGACAGGGATCAAGAGAGCAGGTTGTTTTCCGAACACTTCCGAGGATCTTGTCCACATCCTTGGTACTCAGCAACTCAAACTGATCCAGTTTAACATAGTCCACGGAGGCTCTGGACACTTCTACCCTAGGTTCTGCTATAATGTTGGCGTTCAGACCTTCGCTTATACGAGAGGTTTTATCCGCGAAAAAGTCGTTGAACAAGTCACAGCAGGCCTTAGAAGGTTCAAGGATCTGGTTCAGGGCGGGAGGGAGCTGAGTTAGCTCCCTGACCACCCTGAACAACTCTGCCGGACGCGACTCAGCGGACGCAATACGAGCACCATAGAACGAGTTCTTTGTTGCTCGTATTGCCTCTCCGTAGTCCTTTAACAGTTGGTCTAGGAGAGCCTTGTCGTCTAAGCAAAGGTGTTTCTGCCAACGGTACTCTAGCCGTCGCAGAACCCGCTTCCTTGCCGGGAGATCTTCCGTATACCAGGGCTTACGTTTGGAAGCAGGCCTGAGAGGGCGCTTGGGAGCGATACTGTGTATTGCCCTAGAAAGACCGGTATTCCAAATACCGGTGAGGGCATCAACAGAGTCGCTGTCATTTCCAACCGTGAGCCCCTCTAAGGCTTCTTGGAACCTCTCAGGTTCCATCAGCCTTCGAGGGTGGACCATCCTAACAGGTCCTCCACCCCCGGGGGGGATCTGGGTAGAGGCCTTGATTTTCACCTCTACCAGGAAATGATCCGTCCATGGCAGGGGGGAAACATTAGCTATTTCCACCCACGGATTTTCCGCCTCCGAACAGAAGACCAAATCGAGAGTATTACCCGCACAATGCGTAGGACCCTGTATCAGCTGGGACAGGCCCATGGCCGCCATGGTATCCATGAATTCCCGAGCCGCACCAGATGGAACATGGCTGGCCGTGAGGGAGATGTTGAAGTCACCCAGGACAAGAAGCCTGGGCGTCTCCATCATCAGCTCAGCGACCAGCTGTGTCAGCTCGTTAAGGGAGTCCGGTAATGCACGGGGTGGCCGATACACTAACAGAATCCCTAGACTGTCCCTAGCCTTTAGGGTCAGGTAAATACACTCGATATAGGAGGTCTGTCGGATGTGGTTCCTGGTGAGGGACACGGTGTTCCTATGTATCAAGGCCACACACACCCCCCGCCCACCTAACCTGCGCTGGTCCTTCACCGAGAACCCAGCAGGCAGGGCCTGAGCCCACACCGCATCTCCTTCAGGCCCAAGCCAGGTCTCAGTAATGCAAGCCAGGTCACACTTACTGTCCTCCACCATATCGTGGAGGATGTGGGTCTTGTTGTTAATAGACCTGGCATTGCACAGGAGCAGCGACAGGGTTTGTGGCACGGTTGGAGTGACCCTCAGGTCCTTCAGGTTGGGAGGGGGACAGGAAGGCGAGATAGATATGATGCATCGATCACGCCTTCCCCTGGAACGCAAGTCCCTTCTCCCACCACCATACCTCCCCCTGCCCCACACAACCTCAATTGGAGCTTCGCCTGCGGAGATGTTATCCCCGGCCCAGGCATCCCCCGCATCCCTATCCTCCCCCCACCCTTCTATGGCTACTAGAGGAGCAGAGGTTAGCCACCACAGGCATCCTCTGCTCCCAGGCTAGTTCAAAGCCTCCCTCACCCAATAAAAGCTGCGTAACTGCGCAGTTGCGCAGCAGCGGTGCTCCCCAGTCCGTGGGCGGCACTCCCGGGGCGGTGCGCAGATGCGCACCTCCGACACCCCGGGAGGAGGCCGCCCGGCAGAAGGTGCAGCTCTGGTGGTGTCGGTGGTCCGGCGAGGAGGCAAAAGGGGGCGTGTCAGGGAGGGGCTGGTTGCCCGGCTTTATACCCGCCGCTCTCACCTGGCGGGCTCCTCCTTGCTTCCCCCCAGGTGTCTTTGAAAGGCCCCTCTCGCTTTCTGGCCGCCAAACGCCAAAGCCAGCAAGCGTCCAAAAGAGTCCCGCCGCGGTGCTCCCCAGTCCGTGGGCGGCACTCCCGGGGCAGTGTTCAGATGCGCACCTCCGACACCCCGGGAGGAGGCCGCCCGGCAGAAGGTGCAGCTCTGGTGGCGTCGGTGGTCCGGCGAGGAGGCAAAAGGGGGCGTGTCAGGGAGGGGCCGGTTGCCCGGCTTTATACCCGCCGCTCTCACCTGGCGGGCTCTTCCCTGCTTCCCCCCAGGTGTCTTTTAAAGGCCCCTCTCACTTTCTGGCCGCCAAACGCCAAAGCCAGCAAGCGTCCAAAAGAGTCCCGTCGCGGTGCTCCCCAGTCCGTGGGCGGCACTCCCGGGGCGGTGCGCAGATGTGTTTTAATACTGGAACAGTTTAATTCTATTTTAATGTTCACTT
>NW_024805519.1:0-4491 GCF_019175285.1 Sceloporus undulatus
CACCTAGATAGATCATGTTTTATCTTATGCCAAGTTTTAACATAATTCCGGTTGCGAGGCGGGACGAACGGACGTGCCTTGAGGTTGTTCTCGAGGCAGCGTTCTGCAAGATGCGGTGTTGGGGTCGCCTACTGGTCGATTAAATCTTTCCCCGGCAAGGGAAAGTCGGACGGAGCTCTACGAAGACACCTTGTGGCTTAGAAGGGACTGAAGGGCTATTCAACAGCAAGCCTCTCTCCCAAAAGCCTGGTGTCAGAAGAGCCTCCGCGGCCGCATCTTTGCTGCGTTCCTGGTAACGCGAAGAACCGCCAGCAATTTTCCCCTTTCAATCCTTGCTGTCCGCTGCACTGCGGATACAAAGCTTGAGGTTTAGCTATCGATACTTGGACTGAGGAGAAATGAGACATGCTAAGTATATTTACTAGTGTGGCTTTCTCATATTTTGTTTTTGAATCCTGTAGTGAGGTTCTAAACTTGAAAGCGTTGCTCTAAAAATTTGCTACAAAATATAAAACCTGTGGTGGCGGTTTCCTTTAAAGAAATAAAATATTTTACTAGTTAGAAGATTAACCAACCCAGAAAAACTCTATCTGCATTGCTTTGTCTTTTCGTTGGATTATAATAAGAGCCTATATATTTGGACTTTGAAGTCGGAATTTGCAATCACTGGGGCTTTAAAAGGATACAGCTGATGTGGCTTGATGGCTCTACTAAAGACTTGAATAATTAACCAGCTGGAGGCACTGATTCTGACAGTGCTGTTTAGGCAGTGAAAGCAGCTTCTATTGTTTCTTTCCTTTTTCTGTGAGTTACTTTGTGGCATTTAACAGTGGCTGGTCCTCCTTAAAGTTCTCTCTAAATTACTGCAGCCTGTCTTTTGTACTAACTTGATTCAGATGGATGTAAAGAAGAAGCTGCAAACAGCTAAACCTCCAGCATTATTCCCTATTAGACGCCCATCTTTGGAACAGTCACAGCCTGTGGGAGAAAGCACTTTACATAACACGACAGCTATGGACGAACTGAAAAAAATGATTATAGACTTGGGCAATAAGGTATCTAATTTGTCAACGGAGGTAACATCTTTTAAATCGGAAATCCGAATGGAAATGCGAGATGATTTTAAGATCATGAGGGAGGCGATGGATAAGACATCTTCGGAACTAGCCAAGATTCAGTCCAAACTAGATTTGGTAGAACAAAAATTTAACTCACAGGAGGAAAGAATCAATGAAATTAGCGGAATTCAAAGGACCCAATTAGAGGACAATCTAAGATGGGAATTTAAGGCAAGGGAAAAGTCGATTAAAATAAGAGGCTTAAAGGAACGTGAAAATGAAAACTTGATGGTCTCTTTGGTTCCAAAAATTGCCGAATTTTTACAATGTGATGTAACGCTCTTTTCCTTTGGTATTGACCGTATTTTCAGATTGAACTCAATTATAGCTAAACAAAAAAAAGGTACCTAGAGACATTGTGATTGTTTTTTTGAGAAAAATTTCTCGAGATCTTCTGTTGAAAAAATGCAATGAAGAATCATTAATTATTGATGACCAAACCTTGATGGTCTATAAGGATGTCCCATCGAAAATTCTTCGAAAATGTAAAGACTACTTTTTCCTAACATCCCAGCTGAGGCGAGTGAATGTGCAATACCGTTGGCTTCTTCCTGAGGGTCTAGCATTTTGGTATAAGAAAAAGAGACACGAGATAAGATCGATATCAGAGGCTAAACTTATTATGCAAGCTTTATTTAGAAACCCAAAGAAGGATGACAAAACAGAACCCGCCGAATCCGTGTCTGTGGCCAAAGACCCTAAGACAGTGGGGGAATATAACCTAAGATTTCCAAGAAGGAAGCCTCGAGCTGAAAGTACACAGAAAGACTCGTTGCACAGTAGAACTACTCGTACATTGGACAATCGGGAGGAAATGGAGGTGGAAGAGCGTCCAATCTCAGACATAAACTTAGAGGAAGGAGAAATTCTGGCACTTCAGGATGAAGAGGCAGCAATGGATATTTATGATAGAAATAAACTCATGTCGGCGGATTGCATATTCAACAACCCCTCAGTGGACTTATATGCTTCTGATCTCTCACTGGTTCCTCTGAACCATGGAACCGAAGATTAAGATCTTATCGTGGAATGTGAAAGGTATCAATAGAAATATTAAGCGAGCTAGAATTTTTCAATATCTGTCAGGCTTAAAATGTGATTTTGTCTGTCTGCAGGAGACACATGTTAAAACACAGGACGTGCATTACCTAAGAAACCCTAAACTGGGTCAGTTTTTTGCTACTGCTAACAAAAAACGTAAGAAGGGGGTAGCTTTATATGTTAATAAGAAATATGAGGCTACCGAGGTGATAAATGATGAGAATGGTCATTATATCGGGGTTACAGTTGACATGTTAAATCAAAAAATATTACTGTTAGGGATCTATGCCCCTACAGATAATAAAGATAATTTCTTTAAGAAAATAGCATCGATACTTAAAGATATTGCTTTTGATTCAGCCATCTGTATGGGGGACTGGAATGGGGTTTGGACCCCTTTGGTTGATAGAACGTCTGTTAGAAGAATTAAACCAAAACAAGGAAGATTGCCAAAAAGTTTTTTTCAATTTATAGATATGTATTCACTTAAGGATATTTGGCATTTGAGAAACCCTGATGTCAAGGATTTCTCTTTTTACTCACCAGCCCAAAAATCGTGGGCAAGGTTAGATATGTTTTGTATATCGTCTGACCTATGCACTAAGGTTATTGACACGGAGATGCTTCCAAATTTTACTTCAGACCATAAACCAATTGTGCTATCTCTGAGATCGGATCGTCGAAATTTTAATTGGAAACTTAGTGATGTTCTCCTGAATAATGAGGATGTGAGATCAGAAGCAAGTATAGTTCTTAAAAATTATTTCAATGAAAATTTAAAAGAAGGGGTAGCGATAAACTCCGTATGGGAAGCCTCAAAAGCAGTCTTGCGAGGTTTCTTTATTAAAAAAGGGGCAGAAATGAAAAAACGTAGAGATATAAATTTAAAGAATCTTCAGCAACAACTAAAGGAAAAGGATAGAGAACTTGTTGATAGTGGCAACTTGAAAATCTTAAAAGAATTACAAGTGATACAGAAACAAATTTCTTTAATTTTAACTGATCAAGTAAACCGTAAACTTAAATTTATGAAACAGATATTTTTTTTCGAAGCTAATAAACCGGGAAGATTCTTAGCATACAAGCTAAGAATGGAACAGAGTAAAAGAACCATACTGAAAGTAAAGTATAACGGTACGATTTGGACCAGACAAAATGAGATTGAAAACGCATTCTGTAAATTTTATACCAATTTGTTCAAGGCAGATTTTACGCCAATTGAGGAGATTAATAGATATTTGGGAGAGAATGTGATACAAACCATCAATCAGCAACAAAGGGAAATGCTTAATAGAGATTTTACAACACAGGAAATTACCAATGTGATCCGAGGGTTAAAACATGGGAAAGCGGCGGGTCCTGACGGTTTTCCGGCTGAGTACTATAAAATATTCTCGGAAATACTGGTTACGCCATTGGTTCAAGTTTTAAATCAGGTGGATAGAGGTGACATTCCAAATACATGGCAGGAATCCAATACTACGCTGATTCCAAAAACAGATGAGGAAATTAAAGAACCAAAAAATTTCCGTCCAATAGCTTTGCTTAATGTCGATTATAAAATTTTTTCAGCAGCTTTGGCTAATAGACTTAAATCAATACTGAATGATTATATTAATCCCGATCAGGTTGGCTTTTTGCCTGGCTGACATTTAAAAACCAATGTACGTTATATGCTGGATTTGATTGAATATGGCGAGAATAGGTGTGATAAACCTTTGGCTTTATTATTTATTGATTTTGAAAAAGCCTTTGATCGGGTAAACTGGAAATTTTTGAATGAGGTATGTCAGCGTGCAGGGTTAGGTGATAAATTTACTAAGTGGATTGAAACTATATACAAAAAACAAATTGCCTCCTTAATTGTCAATGGACAAAAGACTAAACATATTAATCTCTTTAGGGGGACGAGGCAAGGATGCCCACTTTCCCCTTTGTTATTTATTTTACTATTGGAAGTCTTGAATAATGAAATCAGAAGAAATAGTAAAATTAGCGGTATTAAAATTAAAGAATCAGAAATTAAGCTACGTGCGTATGCTGATGATTTGGTTTTAATTCTTTCTAAGCCTGTGGATGATATTGCTGAAGTGACTAAATGTTTAAATCAATTCTGCTGCGCATCAGGATTAACAATTAATAATGAAAAAACTGCTATCATGACAATGAACCTGAACACTAATGATAGGAAAAAGTTGCAGGAAAACACTAAATTTAACATTGTTGAGAAGGTCAAATATTTAGGAGTGTGGCTAACCACAAAAAACTCAGACTTGTTTAAAAACAATTATGTTAAAACTTGGCATAAGATAAAACATGATCTATCTAGGTG
>NW_024805520.1:0-4491 GCF_019175285.1 Sceloporus undulatus
TGAAGAAGGGTGAAGACTTCTGTGGAAGCAAGAGTGAGAAGGCTTGGCGAGTTTGTCGGGGTCTTCAGCCTATTCTCTGTAACTCTTGCTAAGCTATAACCACTGGCCAAAACTGGTCAGCGCGGTGCACAACCAGGTGGTGAGTTCAAGCCAGAGGTGAAGAGCTACAACTCCCATCATCCCTGACAAGGGTTATGGGCCCAGTTACTGCAGCACCCAGCATCCACAGAAGCTGAAAGTTCCAGAGAGTGGAAGACAGATCAGAGCAAGCTGTTTGCGCTGCACTGATAAGCTCCGTGAGTAAATCCTCCTGTGTTTTGATTAAGCCCGAAAGGGGTCAGCTGTGCATACTCAGAAGGACTGTGTCAATTGAGTCACTGCACAAATTAAGATGGAGATTTTGAAGTTTAGTAAATTGAACAGATCCAACTACCCCACCTGGAAGATTTATGCCCAGTCCCTACTTATAAAAGAAAGCTTGTGGGCAACTGTTGAAGCTGGATTGCCAGCCGATGCTAATGCAGCCGCGAAAGAGAGAGATAGCAAAGCTAAAGCCTGTATTTATTTAATGTTAGAAGAAGATTTAATTAATGATGTTAGAGATAAGGAAACCGCGAGAGATGTGTGGGAAACACTTCAAAGGCTACACACTCCTTCAACTGCCTTTGCAAAGATGTTATGGTCTAAAAGAATTTATAGACAGAAGATGGCAAAGGGGCAGTGTGTGATAGAACATTTGAAAACTATGCAAAACTTGTTTGTGCAGGCTGAGCTGAGAGGAGTGGAAATAAGTAAAGAACAACAGTGCTATATTTTGATTGAGTCTCTAGACCCTTCCTGGGGCAACATCACAAATGCTTTGCAGAACTTACCAGCAGAGGAACTAACGAGAGACTTAGTTGTGGCCAGGATTCTGGAAAAGAATCAGAGGAGACTGTCTGAGAGGAATGACGCTCCAACTTCCAAGAGTGTGCCAAGTGAGCAAGCCAAGCCTGATGTGCGTGGGATGGACCAGGCAGCTTCTTCGAGGGAGCAACGGAGATGTTTCTATTGCAAGAAGATTGGACATCTGCAGAGGAATTGTAATCTTTTGGCTGCTGATAGAAGCAAGCAAGAGAGCAGATGGCAACCACAGCACGGCCAGAGGCAGAAGCAGTCCAAGCCGCCATTTTTGAAGGACAATAGAAATAATAATAAGGTGTTTGCGACCATGATTAAGGAAAGACAAAAAGCAAACTCCAAATGGCTTGTAGATTCAGGAGCCTCGACCTCCATGTGTAATAACATTAATCTAATTAGTGATAAGAAGCAATCAAATGTAAATGCAGTGGTTCTAGCTGACGGGAATGAGCTCACAACTATAAATCAAATGGGAACAGTTTACATTCCAGGGCTAAAAGAAAACTTTAATGATGTTTTACATGTAAGAGAATTAGAAAACAATTTGTTATCAGTGAGCAGATTAACAGACAGAGACTACATAGTCACATTTGAAAAGAACTTGTGTAAAATAACCTTGAATGGGGAACTGCGTGGCATAGGCTTGAAAAAGGATAAGCTTTATTTTTTAGAAGAGAATGTTGATAAGTACAAAGTAGAGAATGCTAATACTATAGATAATGTTCCGTTGCACAAAGACTGCATACATGAGCTTCATAGGAAATTTGGCCATGCAAGTTTCAAGAGTTTAAAGAGTTTAATAAGCATGTGTCCAGATTTAAAAGTAGCAGAATGTAAAAATCATTTAGACTGTACAGTTTGTAACCAGGTGAAGGTCAGAGCGTATCCAGTTGCTAAGAAGTCCAAAAGGATTGCTCAAAGACCATTTCAATTTGTACATGCTGATGTAGCCCAAGCAAATTGTTTGTCACTAGGAGGAAGCAAATATTTCCTGGTAATTGTTGATAGATTTTTCAAGATTTGCATATGTAAGAATATTGAAAAATAAGTCAGAAGCTGGGCAAAGTTTGAAAGCATGGGTAAGGATGATTGAAAGAAGATTTGATAGCAGAGTTGGGACAATTGTTACAGATAGAGGTGGAGAATTTTTAAACAACCAGCTGTACAATTGGTTCCAGAAAGTGGGGATAAGACATGAAACCACTAACCCTGCTTGTCCAAGTGAGGATGGGTTAGCAGAAAGGAAAATCCAAGACATAAAAAGGATTTCTGCGTGTTTGATGGCAGATGCAGGAGTTGGAGACAGCTTCTGGGGTGAAACAACCCTGACTGCCATACACATAAGTAACAGGTTGTACCATTCAGAGATTGAAGACATTCCCTACAGGGTTTTGTTATGGGAGAGTGCCAAATTTCAAATACCTAAGAGTTTTTGGACAATATGCACATGTGTACATACCTGCCTGTTTTAGGAGGAAAGGAGAACCCAAAAGCAAAAGGCTAATGTTCTTGGGATATTCAGGGAACAGTTACAAATTTCTTATGAGAGGAAAAGAGATACAGTACTCCAGGTCTGCAAATTTTGAGAGACATGCTGGCTGGGACAAGCTGCATGCAAACAAGGAAGTGTTCTTGAGGTTAGGTAGCTCAAGTGAGCAGGAAGCACAGACTGAACCAACTTCAGGAAACGGAGGGGTTTCAGTCAAGCCAGAAGCCTCTACTAGCAGTAGTGGTAGTACCTCAGATGGGGAGACACAATCAAGACAAGTAACCACTAGAATGACAGAAGACAAGAGGTTTAGTAAAAAGACAACAACTTCTAGTGCAGACAGTGATGAGGAGAGAGGCAGAACGACAGAATTCATACCCAGGCGTAGTCACAGAATTAGGAAGTCACCAGATAGATTTGTTGTGACGCAGGCAAGAGCTTGTACAGTGGTAGAAGAGCCTGAGAGTTTTGAAGAGTTAGAAACCTTTTCCAGAGAAGAACAGGAAAGATGGTGTGAAGCAATGGAAAGTGAGTTTAGTTGCTTGGTGAACAAGGATGTGTTTGAAATTGTTAAGAGACCCAAAGACAAACCAGTGATAGGTTGCAAATGGGTATATAAGAGAAAGGAAATGCCTGATGGAAGCATTAAGTACAAAGCAAGATTAGTAGCTAAGGGATTTGCACAACAGCAATATGAGAATTTTGACAAGACTTATTCTCCAACAGCAAAGCCAGAAAGTTTGAGAATGGTGTTAGCTGTAGCAGCAAGAAGGAATTTAATAGTAGAGCATTTTGATTTTGAAACAGCTTATCTAAATGCAACTTTAGATGAAGAAATTTTCATGGAACAGCCACAAGGGTTTGAGGAGAATGGAAGTCAGAAAGTTTATAGATTAAAGAAGGCATTGTATGGTTTAAAACAAAGTGCCAGAGCTTGGAATTTGTGCATTAATGATGAGTTGGTTAAGTTAGGATACAAGAGAAGCGTGGCAGATGCTTGTGTGTATACAAAAGGAGACATAGTGTTGGTGATTTATGTGGATGACTTGTGCGTGGCAGCAAAGTCTGAACAGGAAATAGAATCAGTCAAGAGAGAATTATCAGAAAAGTTTGTTTTGAAGGACTTAGGTTTGTTGAAGTCTTATTTAGGCATTAATGTTGAGTGGACACAAGAAGGACATTGTTTGTTAAGTCAGAAGAAGAAAATTGAGAACTTGATTGAAAAGTGTGGACTGCAGAATGCCAAGATAGTTAAAGCTCCAATGACAACTGGTTTCGTTTCTGAACCAACAACCAGAGATTTTGAGGACAAGACATTTTTTAGGAGCATAATAGGATCACTACAGTTCATTTCTTGCCACACTAGACCAGACATTGCGTTTGCCGTGAACACATTATCCAGAAGAGTTTGTGATCCTCGGATTGAGGACTGGACGGCAGTAAAGCATTTGTTGAGATACTTGAAAGGGACTTTAGACAAGAAGTTAATTATCAGAAGCAGTAATGCAGATTTAGATTGTTTTGTAGATAGTTCATTTGCGTCAGAATTAGGAGACAAGAAGTCAGTAACAGGAATGATCATCAAATATAGTGAAAGTCCAATAGTATGGAGAAGTAGAAAACAGACAAACGTAGCGCTAAGTACTTCTGAAGCAGAATTTGCAGCACTGAACGAAATAATGAACGAGGTACAGTGGATTGAACAATTGTTAAATGACCTAAATGAACATTTCAGAGTTCCAGTAGAAATTCAAGAAGATTCACAATCATGCATAGCGATGGCTGAAACAGAAAGTTTGAAAAACAGAACCAAATATGTGGGTGTAAGGTACCAAAATGTAAGAGACATGGTTCAAAAAGGAGAAATAGAGTTGAGGTACATAGAGACACAAAATAACATAGCAGATTTGTTTACAAAAGCACTAACAGTGGAAAAACATGAAAGGTTGACACAAATGGTTGGAATGACATTGTAAGCCACATACAATATTTTATTTCGGAGGGGATTGTCAAGGAAAAAGCAACATGGGATATACAGTAAAAGAAATAAAACATGTATGTGAGAGTCAGGGTGACTCAGCAGAAGCCAATTGAGAACCACA
>NW_024805521.1:0-4489 GCF_019175285.1 Sceloporus undulatus
GTCCAGCAAGGATCCCTGCATAAAGCAAGGGCGCACTGTATAGTCTTTAAAAATTATTGTAATTTATTATCTTAAATAGATTTTATTATGCACTGCCCTGAGATCCTTGGTTAAATATTTAAATATTTTTTTACAAAAAAATATAGAAAAGATAAGTGTAACAAATAAAATAAATCAATGCAGCAGCTTGCTTTTTACAGAGCCATGAATGGCAGCCACTCTCATATATGGAAGAAAATACTTACAAGCAGTATGATGGTTCAGTGCTTAGCTTCCAAGGGAAAAGCTGCCACATAGATCTCTTTTTTCCCCCTAATAACAAAAAGGAGGGTTTCTGGCTACAAGTATTAAATAATAGCAATAAAGTGATTTGTAGTAGTTGTTAACTGCCCTTGAGTCAATTTCAACTCATGGCGACCCTGTGCATGAGACATCTCCAATACTCTCTGTCTTCCTCTGCTCTGCTTAATTCCTGCAAACTCATACCCATGAACTTCCTAATAAGACTCCATCCATCTAGCATGTGGCCTACCTCTTTTTCTGCTTCCCTCCACCATTCCTAGCATTATTTATTTTTCCAATGATTCATGTTTTCTCGTGAGGTGTCCAAAGTACTTCAGCTTAAGTTTTGTCATCTTGGCTTCCAGGGAGATTTCTGGCTTCATCTGCTCCAGGACCCAAGAGCCTTTGTTATTTAAAAGTATTGTTCAAGTCTTGAAAATTCAGGACAATGTTATACTTGATTAAATCTATACAGTCGGCCCTTCTTATACACGGATTTTTTATACACGGATTTAAGCATACACGGTTTAAAAATGTTCCAAAAAAGTATAAATTTACTTTGATTTTCCATTTTTTATAAGGGATACCATTTTGCTATGTCATTATATGTAATGGGACTTGAGCATACACGGATTTTGTTATACATGGGGGATCTTGGAACCAAACCCCAGCGTATAACAAGGGTCCACTGTATACTTGTGGTCTTCTTCTTTTCCTTCTCCCTTTAATTTTACAGAATATTATCATAATTTTCCAGTGAGTTGTGTAAAGTTATTTTGGACTCTAGTGATTGTCTCAACAAAAAGCGGGATAGAATTAAAAGTTTATTAATGAGAGAACTGAATTAGTCTCAGATCTATTTGTCTTGGAACTCTGTGGTATCCATAAAACTCTCCTCTGTGCGGCACCACATTTCATGAGTTATTTTTTCCTTGTTGTGGTCCGTCCAGCTCTTGTTCACTGTCCAGCTTTCACAACCATATATGTATAGTAACTGGAACTACTGTGGCATGGATGATTCCAACATAGTCATCTTTCTTTCTTTCTTTCTTTCTTTCTTTCTTTCTTTCTTTCTCTTGTTTGATTTTTAACACCTTTGCCTGATGAAAAAGCCAGTGGAGCTTCAAAATGATGCATCATGTATTTTTTGCATTTTTGTTAGCCCAGTAATGCAATCACTGATATGTGGATTTTGGATGTAATTGTACTTTGCTGTATGACCAACACAACTATCCCTGGATATGTTGTCAGGAACAGAACATAAATTAATGATTAGCGATTATGGAAATTCAAAAATTATTCCAGTGTTTATTTAAGTGTTTAACTGCATACTCCTGTGCCAACTTTCAGATGTGTTATTTGTCAAGCAGATGGTATTTGCCATCAAACTGATATTATATCAGACTCTTAAATGATAGATTGCTGTGTCATTTCATCACCCTCTGGAAACAATAACCTTCCTGAGATTAAGTCAGCTGTTGTTGAGTTCTACAACAATAGTCTCTTCTCCCTGCAGCTCAACAATAATGTGATAATGTTTCTCTGCACAGTTGTCATTTCAAGCCTATGCGCAAAAATAAGCCCTACCATTTCCCAGCAAGCAGTCTTCATTCAAATGGACTAAAATATGACCAAGTTAAAGACCAGACAGAGATTCTAAAGTGGGTGCTTTCTGATTTTTTGAATATTTTGGGATACAATAGTGGCAATTTACCTGCTTCTGAATTATTGTGGGCATGTAGAGGCTTAAAGCTCAACATAACCCCCCCCCCCAAAATAATGGCCATGGAAGAGCTACATAGATTCAACATAGACAATGAGGAAATTGAAACATCAGTCAAATATCGATCAGAATGGGGACTGCAGTCAAGAAATAAGAAGACTAGAGAGTTTATCAGACTCAAAGTTTTGGACCCTCAATTGCGCTAAGGAAGTTCAAAGAACGTTGCGAAATGACTGTTTCGTGTGAAGTCTTACCACATTGCTTGCTTTTCCGTCATTCCCCTGTAACGTTATGTTAGCGCTACAATTGCGTGAAAGTTGCGATTTGCGTGATGTGAAACCATGCATAGCGGAACTTTTTACTACACCAGCGCCTTCCTTTTGTCTTTCACATTTTGCATCAACATATTTGCGCATGCCCTTTGGAGGCTTTGGTGGCATCATGACCTTTGTGCTTCCGGGGGAGCGAGGGGGTTCCCTCCCATCTCTAGGATCCTATTTAGCGGAGGGGAGGGGGAAGAAGGAAAGAGCCGAAGGAAAAAGGGGAATCTGAATGCAACAGGTGACAGAAGGCAAAAGGGCAAATCAGGGTGGCTTTTGGACTGCAAATGCAGTATTTCCCCCCCATTATTTTTATTATTAAATATATACACCCCTGTCTTTATTTTTATTTATTTTTCATTATTTTTATTATTAAATATATACAAAATGAGTGCATGTTTTGTTGTGTTTTTTGCTGAGGAATATATATGTGTGTGTGTGTGTGCATTTGCCTTTTGCAACAGTATCCCTTTGCTGGAAGTCAGCTAATAAAAGTGAAAGGGAACAATAAAAGGGCACTTTTTTCCTTGCAGAATTCATGCTAAAATGCGAATGTTACAATCGAATGTTACATTTATTGCTTTTGTCAATTAGGCAATTGGCAAAACGATACATGCTTTTGCAAGGAATTCAGGGACAGCTCTGAATTGCTTTTAAAGTCATAAAAGAATGCATGACAATCACATCCTTTTCTGGCATTTATGGTGATGAAATAATAATAATAATAATAATAATAATAATAATAATTATTATTATTATTATTATTATTATTACATGTGCAAGAGGCATTCTGGGGTGGCAAGGAGTGGGGGATACAGGATGCATTATTTTTATTATTAAATATATACACCTCTGTCTTTATTTTTATTTTTTTCCATTATTTTTATTATTAAATATATACACCCCTGTCTTGATTTTGATTTATTTTTTCAAATAAATAACCTTGCAGCTTGGAGGTTCCCTTTTTCCTCTCAGCGCTGCCGCTCTTTGGATGACCCTGTGGGGTCCCTGACATTTGCAGCCTTCTCGGTGTTTATGCAGGGCAGAGGAATGGGGCTGGAATGGATGACCCTTAGGGGACCCTTAAAGTTGCAGCCTCTTCAGTGTTCATGCAGGGCAGAGGAATGGGGCTGGAATGGATGACCCTTAGGGACCCCTTAAATTTGCAGCCTCCTCGGTGTTCATGCAGGAAAGAGCGCCCCCCCCTCCCCCGGGGGTGTCCTGAAAAAGGAAGGCCACCGGAAGGGAATGGGGTGAAAAAGCAACCCAGCATCATGGGAACTTTGCAATCAGTAATTTTTGCGTTGCATTACACTGCTGCCTACCACACCAAACCATTTTGCAACACTTTCTAAAGGATAATGGGAGACAAAGGCCTGACTTCCTTTTTTCCCCATAATGCCCCAAAAGGGGAGGATTAACGCTAAAACTACAGGAGCATTGCGCAACGGGCTCCCGTAGAAATAAATGGCATCTGAAAGAACATCACGCTTTCACGTTATTGCGCAATGTTGGTGACACTAACATTGCGCTATAGGCAGGAAAAATGGCCAAAAACGTGCATCTGATAAACTCCTAGTAATGGGGAGGGCAGCTATGAACTTTATTGCATAGGGTTCCTGGGAAGCGACGAGAACGGTCCCAAAGGAGCCAGGAAGGGAACAGAATGAGTGGGGGAATGCATTTTACTGCACACAAGTCCCTCACTCATTCTGTTCTCTGCCCTTCCATTCCCAGTCCATTCCAGAGAGGAGGAGATTTTTGAGAACTGTTTTGAACAGTTCTCAGAAATCTCCTCCTCTGGAACAGATGAGGAATGGAACAGAATGAGTGAGGGACGTGTGTGTGCATTAAAAGGTGTCCCCCACTCATCCCTCACTCGTTCCTGGCTCCTTTCATTCCATTCTGGGAGCAGTCCATGTGATAAAGTTCTATGAAAGAATTAGAAAAGATCCTAAAATGTAAAGATATAAAACTGAGCACAAAAGTTAGAATCATACAAGTCATTCCCCCCCTATTACCATGTATGGTTCTGACAGCTAGATAGTGAGGAAGCCAAATAGGAGGAAAATCAATTCATTTGAGATGTGATTGGAGAAGAATACTGATGATACCACGGATAGCCAAAAAGACAAACAAATGGCTTCTAGAACCGATCAATCCT
>NW_024805522.1:0-4489 GCF_019175285.1 Sceloporus undulatus
AAAAAATTAATTAATAAAATTTTAAGGGTCTATCCCCTCACAGGGTTTGGGCCAGGTATAACAAACACACTTGTGCCCTTCTCTTGATGGCAAAAAGGAAAATTAAGAGAAACTAAGCAGATAAAAAGGAAAAAAAATAATAAGGAAGAGAATAGGAAGTGAGGAACTAAGAAAGTGTTAGAGAGCAAACTTATAGAGGAAAGGCAAGGTTCCTGGACTGTTAAGATTCCACCAGATTCAAATTCCCCTTCAAAGTATTTTTTTTAAAAATATATCAAGGTGCTTACACACCAATAATCAACAAAAGCAAAGAGTCATTCTTTTGAGACCTGAGTTCTAATTTATATTTCATGGTACAATAAAGTCATGCTGCTTACTGTTTTTTTAATTTGGAGTCAGTCCATCCAAGTTGATGCATGCAGTCTATCAAACTGATTAAGCTACTTTAAAATAACCCTCATGGAACTCTAATATAATCTCAGTCCCTACTCACCTTGTAAGAGGTAGAGCATAAGCAGCCATGCAAAAATACGCCAAGAAGTCACTTGTATCCACCAATGGCTGAAGAGGGGGAAGAATACAACCCTAACAAGGCCCTTCCTTGTAAGTGATGTCCAAGGGATTTCAGGTTTAGCTTTAGCAAATGTGGAACCTAAAAAGTACATACAGTATAATTAACATAGGCAAGAAAGGAGAAATCTGTCTGGTACTACTCAAGCCAGGACTATCTATAAAAATTTGAATTTAAGCCAGAAAATTCAAAGGCTGTTATTCACACTATGCTTACCTCTGATTAAATCAACATCTATCAGGTCTGGCTGGATGTGACCTTTCTTTTTGGGTTTGTTCTTAAACCCCTATGAATATAACAACATAAAATTAATAGCCATTGGTAAATATAATAATCAGTGTACTTGTATGTTCCTAATTGTAATCTTCTGAACAAACAGACTACAGTAGTTTATAATTATTCACTCATATCCTTAGGTTATCCATACCCATAACCACGCACACGCACACGCACACACACACACATATATATTTGTGAGCGGCAAACAAAGGAGGACAAAATGGGGTGCGCATCCGGGGGCGCACACCACCATTCCAGCCAATGGGGCTTGAATATAGGCGAATTTCTGTTTCCAGAACAGATCCCCCCATGAAAACGGAGGGGCGACTGTGTGTATGTGTGTATATTCTGCATCCACATACATAGGACAGAGGTAGTATGTAGTCAAGAGACTTCAAAGAAAAATTCCTGATTTGCTCATACTTTTAGTCTCTCTCTTTGTTTTTAGCTTGGGTGGGATACAGACCGCCCCTTTGCACCACGTATTGGGGCCAGGGCAGCCACAGCAGTAGCCCAAAGGCCCCAATCCGGCGCTTTTCAGGACCATGGAGAAGCGGCAAAATGCTGCTTCTCCCTGGTCCCGAAAAGGGGTGTCCTTGGGGCTTCATGTCCCAGGACACCCCGGGAGCCGCAGCCAGGTGAGAACGAGGCCACTCAGCCCCTTTCCCCCTGCCGCCATTCCTGCGGCAATCTAGTTGCCACATGAATGAGGCGCCCTCCAGGAAGGAGCTCCATTTCGGAGCTCCTTCTGGCCCTGCTGTTAGGCTGCCACAAGCGGCCTGACATGGCGCGAACATGTCACACCTGCGCCGTGCCATTTGGATGCGGTGTGGCCATGACGTCATAATGGTGGTGCCCATGTATACAAGCCGCCACCATTATGCCGCCGCAGCTACGTGTTAGGGTTACAGGGCATCTGTAAAGGACGCCCCAAGGCAACCCTAGCACGCATGCAGACCGGCGCAAAGCGCCAGTCTGCAAGGGCCTTGCATTATTTCATGGGATGGTTTCCTATGTTGTCATTCCACTGACAGCACTGCTTCTATTAGAAGAACTGTAATAGACAATTCTCCTCACCTCAGCTGTCAACACGCCCTCAAAATCCATTCTAGAGCACTGAAAAATTGTCTTTAGTGGATTTTTGGATGATATGAGGGGTTTAGGAAAGGAAGAAAGTCCCACTGTGCTAAAATGGATGCCTTCTAGCTCAACTATGGATTTAAGCCATACACAGAAATAAAAAAGGTGAGGAAAGAGAGAGCGTGCACGCACACACAGACGGGTAAAATGCTCAGGTGGGGATTAAAATGAGTTCTGGGAAAAGAGCAGGATGCAAATAAATATAATAAGAATCATATAATAATAATAAAACTGCACAATTTCTAGTTTCCTCTGCTTCAGGGGTGGAGGCACCAGCAGCAGGGGCAGTTCCCACTTTTCAGACACTCTTTAGCCTTGGCCATCCACACCATGCTAACATCACTTCTGACTTTGTTCTCATTCTTGAGGGGGGGGTGAGAGGGCAAGGGTGTCTTGTCGCTAAAACATTACAAATGAAGGGTCTGGAGCGTACAGGGGTGTCCTGGCAAGCATCAAGGGCTACAGAAGAAAGATTATGGGATACATGCAACCCACAGGCCACACTTTTTTTTACCTCTGCCCTAGCCTGACACACCCTCAAGCCTACCTAGCTTAAATATCTGTTGCCCTCTTTTATCTAATGTCTCTACCACTGAGAATCTTCCTGCATAATACAACCCAACACTGATTCCAGTGCTGGCAACTCCTCTGAGGAAACATGTCATCTAGTTAAATACAATCCAATATTTATTTACAGTCAACAGACCCAGCGAGATATGCTATAACTTAAAACCATGTAAAATAAAATAGAAAGGTTACATATAACTTAAAACTATGTAACCATATAAAATAGAAAGTTTACATAAAAGATACAAGTAGTTACAAAAAATTAAATTACCAAATTGGGTTACAACACTGGAGATTATTACTGATTATATAATTACAGATCTAGGGTCTATTGCAATTAGTCATACCTCTTTTTGATAATTTGTTCTCTTTTAATAGCTAGAGAGAGAAAAATTTGTCTTGCAACAACATTTTCATATTAAACATGTGAGAATGGCCCGTTTACAGCTCAATAAGAGGACAATTAGATGGTCACAGCTCTGGTTATAAAAGACACATGAGAACTAATATGTGATATTGTTTCAACTTGCCATCCACAAGGACAAAATCTAGCAGAGGTGAGTAGCCCAGCATACCTACCAAAAAGTAAGTTAGAAGGAAAATATTGCATCTTGCCTCCAACAAGATGTGATACCTTGGGATAGTTAATTTTTAAGGTAAGAAGACTGACTGAAAGTTCCTACATAACAGTGTTTAGGGTACTGGGAGAGCAAGATATAATAGAACTGGTTCTAAGATTGCAAAAAGCAACATCACAAAGTCTTTGCCTAGGCAATTTTAATGCCATCTCATGGCCTACGTTTAAAAGCAGGGATTCAGAAAGACCAACGGAAGCTGCTTTATGAGCAACATGTTTAGTCCACCTGATGATATAACTATCTGAAGCAAGGAGGTCAATCAAACCCACAACTGATTTAAAGACAAATACTCTGAACCAAAATTTAAATGCAAATAAGCAGGTATTTAAAGCTTTTGACTTGCTCCAAGGGACAATCACCTGTGTTCCATCAGCAATGATGGAAATTGTGCTAAAATACCAGGATTTTACATTTGACAGCATTTATCTTGAGATCATTTTAGAACAGTAGGTGGAATATTTATTAAGGTGCCATTTGAGACCTAGTCTTGTTTTAGAGAGGATCGCAGTATCATCCCCATATAGCAGAACTGGAACTCTCCCATCACCTAATCTGGGCAAGTGGGTTTTGTTGTCCATCAGTTCAATTTCAAGATCATATAGGTAAAGGTTAAACAGAGTTGGTGCAAGGATACAACCCTGCTTCACCACTCTGGACATAGGAATGGTTTCAGAGAGACACCCCTGAACAGCCACATGGTGAGCTTTAATTAAGAGCAAAGAGTTTAATATCAGTAATTATATACGCTAATTTGGCTCACACTTTATGCTTAGGGATATAGTTGAAAGCAGCCTTTAAGTCCATAAAAGCTGCATAAAGTTTACCATACGCTGCTCTTGAATATTTTTCTGCAAGGTGAACTAATACTAAACAGTAGTGACTTGTAAAATGATTATCTCAAAAGGCTGCTTGAGCCTCAGAGATGATATTATTTTGTTTTAGAAAAAGAGTTAATCTGGAAGATAGATATCTGGCATACAATTTTCCTATTATGGACAACAGGCTTATTGGCCTATCGTTTCCAGGATCATTACAGTGCAAAACACACTGCAGAAATCCAAATGAATCGCAGAATTGCCTAAAATCTAAACCCTTCCTATTTAACTCACAAATCAATAATTCTGGTCTAATCCTTGATCGCTGGAACCAAGCAACTATAGTTCCTATTTATTAAAAAAGGTCAAAGTAGGTCCAAAACACTGCAGAAATAATCCAGTCTGAGGCCTCTTTAACTGCCCTGGCTCAGTGCTAGGGAATCCTGGGAATTGTAGTTTATTGTAGCACCAGAGCTCTC
>NW_024805523.1:0-3666 GCF_019175285.1 Sceloporus undulatus
TACTGTGTCCATTTCTGGTCACAGTATTCCAAGTGAGGGTCTGACCAAAGTAGAACAGAATTGCACTATTACTTCCCCTCATCTATAACACAGAATCAAAGAGTTGAAAGAAACTAGAAAGGCCATCCAGTCGAAACCCCTGCCATAACACTATACCCATATTTATGTAGCCTAGAATCACATTGGCCTTTTTAGCTGCTGCATCAAACTGTTGGCCCAGGTTCAAGTTGTGGTCTACCAGGACTCCTAGATCCCTATCACACATAGTTTGTCGTAGCAGCTTCCTGTGAAATCTTGGAATTTGTAATTTAGTGAGTCACTATTTCTCCCCACTTTCTAAGGATCTAAATATCCTATCCTAAACTGTCAATTCTAGGATTATATTAGGCGTTTCTTCCTCTGTAAGACAGAGGACCCTTCCCCTCTCCCCTTTTTCTCAAGCCCTGGGAGAAGCTGGCTTGGCTTGGCTTGGCTTGGCTGGCTGTTTTTAAAAAGGCAGACTGCAGCCCTCAAACATTTTTGGGGAAAGGAGACAAGGGGGAAATGTCTGCTCTTTGGCAGTTTTTAAGGGGGCAGAAACTAAAGAAATTATAGCAAACGTTATTGTTCCACTTTAAGTAATTTGACTGCCTTGTGTTGCATCCTGGGACTTGTAGTTTAGAAAGGGGAATTGAGAGAGCTCAAGCAGTGGCTGAGAAAAGGAGAGAGGGGAAAACTCTTTTTATTTGCTGTTTTTAAACCCAAGACTCACTGGAGCTGGAGAGTCCGACTGAGAGGGAGGGAGCCTCTCTTTAACTCTCCCCCCCCCCCCCAAAATAAGAAAACAGCAGCTCCTTGAGCTAGATTCCTCAAATAAAGAATCAAAGGGATGGGGGGAGAGAGAGAGGGAGAGGGAGAGAGAGAGAACTGTGGGGATGTGGCAGCAGTGATGGTTCTTTGAGCACCTCACAGAGCACCATGAGCCAGGGAGACCAGGGCAGCCGCTCTAATGCCTCCACTCAAAGGAGTGCCAAGAGACAAATGGAGCACAAGGGACAGGAAAAGAGATTCCACCTCAACATTAGGAGGAACTCCTGACAGTAAGGGCAGTTCCACAGTGAAACACACTCCCTCAGTGGTGGAATCTCCTTCCTTAGAGGTCTTTAAAAAGAGGCTGCATGGCCATCTGTCAGGGATGCTTTGACTGAGAGTTTGTGCATGGCAGAATGGGGTTGGATTGGATGGTTTTTGGGATCTTTTCCAACTCTTATTATTCTGTGATGCAGAGGGAGTGGCTGCCCCCTCGATTTATCCACGGGTCACATTAAAATCCATAATTTTTACCCCCAAACCTACCCTCGATTTATACATGATGTCGACTTGTACATGAGTATATACGGTAACTCTGATTTTCAGTCTTATCTGTCATTGTCCTTTTTTACAGAAGAACATTTGAGTCATCAGAGAGTCCACACAGCAAAGACGTCACATAAATGCCACCATTGTGGGAAACGTTTTGCTTACAAGTCAATCCTGGTCATACATCAGAGAATCCACACAGGAGCAAAGCCATACAAATGCCAGCATTGTGGGAAATGTTTTTCTTCGAAGTCTTACCTAGTGATACATCAGAGAGTCCACACAGGAGAGAATCCATACAAATGTCAACACTGTGGGAAATGTTTTTCTCAGAGGCCAAACCTAGTGAGACATCAGAGAGTCCACACAGGAGAGAAGCCATACAAATGCCAGCATTGTGTGAAATGTTTTTTGTCAAAATGTTACCTAGTGATACATCAGAGAGTCCACACAGGAGCAAAGCCATACAAATGCCAGCATTGTGTGAAATGTTTTTTGTCAAAATGTTACCTAGTGATACATCAGAGAGTCCACACAGGAGCAAAGCCATACAAATGCCAGCATTGTGTGAAATGTTTTTTGTCAAAATGTTACCTAGTGATACATCAGAGAGTCCACACAGGAGCAAAGCCATACAAATGCCAGCATTGTGGGAAATGTTTTTCATCGAATTCATACCTAGTGATACACCAGAGAGTCCACACAGGAGAGAAGCTGTACAAATGCCAGCATTGTTGGAAATGTTTTTCATTGAAATACTACCTAGTGATACATCAGAGAGGCCACACTGGAGAGAAGCCATACAAATGCCAGCATTGTGGGAAATGTTTTTCACAGAGGTCAAACCTAGTGATACATCAGAGAGTCCACACAGGAGCAAAGCCCTACAAATGCCAGCATTGTGGGAAATGTTTTTCGTCAAAATATTACCTAGTGATACATCAGAGAGGCCACACTGGAGAGAAGCCATTCAAATGCCAGCATTGTGGGAAAGGTTTTTCTTGGAAGTCAGACCTAGTGACACATCAGAGAGTCCACACAGGAGAGAATCCATACAAATGCCAGCATTGTGGGAAATGTTTTTCTCAGAGGTCAAACCTAGTGAAACATCACAGAGTCCACACTGGAGAGAAGCCACGCAAATCCGAGAAGTGAAATGACATTATTTTTCTCAAGTAGGAATACAAAGAATATATTTTCAATGCACTGGTGATAAGAAAAGGCCCTTGTGATTTTGTGTGTTAGGTTTGTATGTCGATATGTCTGTTTAAGTTTTAAAGATATATTTTGTCAAGGTTTGGTTTTAATTGCTGTTAGTATATTTCTTTTCTATAGTTTATAAATTTGGTAATCAAAACCCCTTTAACCTTTCAGACTCAACCTCCCTAAAATGACATGCATTTCTGCACCAAGGACCCTCCGAAGGAGGGTAGGGACCGAAAGAGGAAGAGCAGACTGGCAGGTTCCCTGCCTTTTCTTTGGGGGGGGGAAATCGGGGGTTCATTCCTTTCTTACAACCCCTAACTCCCCCAGACGACCTCATCAATCCTTCAAACGCAACAAGGGCTCTTCCTCCACTTCCCTCCTCAGAAACAGGCGTGGAGGCCAGCCATGGCTTCAGAGGCTGATACTCTGCATGCAATTAGCACCCCAAAGGGCCCCTCCTGGGCTGTGCAGGAATCGCAAGTGCCCTTTTGCTGCTGCTGCTTATTCCACTCTCGGCCTGGAAGAAGGGAAGGAGTAGCTTCCGTCTTTTTTCCTTCCTTCCAGAATGCGAGCCAACAAGCGGAGCTGGACTCAGGAGAGAAAGGCCTGGGACAATGCTTTGCTTTGTAATATAGCTCTGTTTCTACTGCGTGTGAGTTTTTGATTTGTGTGTGTGTTGCCTATGTCTTATGGCTGGGAATGGAGTCAGGGATGTGAGGAGAAAAGAAAGTGTCAATTTGTGCAACTTCACACTTCCTGTCCATCAATGAGTCCAGTATGTTGAAAACCAGCAAAAGAATTTTATTAAGAACAACATAGTGAGAATTCAGCTTTTAAATCAAGCTGCCTCCCAAACCCAAAGATACATTAAATCCATAAAACCAAAAACTCAAACCCTTCCAAACCTTAGCCCCACCTCCATTCCAAAGTCTACCCTCATAGTAAAAAAGCCCCCCCTTTGCCAGCCCAGCAACTAGCCCTCTTTAGTTAATACCGCACCTACCAATATTTTTTCTATTCCAACATCCACAAATTCCAAAAGCTCTCATCCCTTAACTTTTTAGCCAGCTAGATGCAACTCACCCACCCCTCTATCTAGCAACCTATTCCACAACCCATAAT
>NW_024805523.1:3691-4489 GCF_019175285.1 Sceloporus undulatus
CATTGTAGGAAATGTTTTTCTCAGATGTCAACCCTAGTGATCCATCAAAGAATCCACACAGGAGCAAAGCCATACAAATGCCAGCACTGTGGGAAATGTTTTTCTCAGAGGTCAAACCTAGTGAGACATCAGAAAGTCCACACTGGAGAGAAGCTACACAAATCCCAGAAGTGAAATGACATTATTTTTCTCAAGAAGGAATACAAAGAATGTATTTTCAATCCACTGGTGATAAGAAAAGGCCCTTTTGATTTTGTGTGTTAGGTTTGTATGTCGATATGTCTGTTTAAGTTTTAAAGATATATTTTGTTAAGGTTTGGTTTTAATTGCTGTTAGTATATTTCTTTTCTATAGTTTATAAATTTGGCTGGGGATTATGGGTTGTGGAATAGATAGAGCTAGATAGAGGGGTGGGATTTGCTGCAGCGGCTAGAATAGTTAAGAGAATAGCTTTTGGAATTTGTGGGATGTTGGATGAAGAAAGTTGGTAGTTGGTATTAACATAAAGAGGGCTAGTTTCTGGGCATGGCAAAGGGGGCTTTTTAACCTATGAGGCATAGACTGTGGGAATTGGAGGTAGGGGCTAGGTTTGGAAGAGGTTGGGGTTTTTGGTTTTGGGGATTTAATGTATTCTTTGGCTTGGGGAGGGCAGCTCTGATTTAAAAGCTGAATTTCTCACTATGTGTTCTTAATAAAATTCTTTGCTGTTTCAACACACTGGACTCACTGATGGGCAGAAGTTGTGAATTTGCACAAAATTGACACTTTCTTTTCTCCTCATTCCTGAGCTCCATTCCC
>NW_024805524.1:0-4488 GCF_019175285.1 Sceloporus undulatus
CATCCATAGTTTTTTGTGGGTATTTCGGACTATGTGGCCATGTTCTAGAAGCGTTTATTCCTGCCGTTTCGCCAGCATCTGTGGGTGGCATCTTCAGAGAAGTCTGGCATGGAAGAGAGTAGGGTCACATAATATATAGATCCCACTCACTTCCATGCCAGCATTCTCTGAAGATGCCAGCCATAGACACTGGTGAAACATCAGGAATAAACGCTTCTAGAACATGGCCACATAACCCAAAAAACCCACACAAAACTAATTCTTCAACAGTTTATACCATGCTATGCCCCCCTTCTATACCCCAGAGAATAGACCTGGTCCTGAGAAACTCAGTCATGGGCTCCTAAATTCGGTAGCAACTGTAGTCCTGGCGAAATCCCTGAAGAAGAATCTGGGATGGGACTTCCTTAGGCTTTGAAAGTTTTCTTCCAGCTCCTTCCAGAACGCAAGATGAATAATTCCTGCTGTTTAATTCAACAGCCTACTTGAAAAGGGCTTTCAGAACTGAGTGTTCCTGGGATCATTTGGTTATAATGGACCTATAAAAATGTCAATACCCAATCATTTGAAGCGGCATGAATAGTTATCTCTTAAGTTGTGTACTTGGCAGAAAACTATGATTATTTCATATACGTTCTGCAGAATGTATAACCCTCGCATCAAGACAATTGGGAGAAAGCAATCCTGGAGGCAACTGGGACCCAAATCATGTAGGGCTTTAAAGGTAATAACCAACACCATTAGTAAGGATAATTTGGGGATATACAGACGGGTCTTAATGCTGTCTGAGAGATACCTCCCTGATGTGTACTCACTATCTTCCTTATTGCCTTTCCTTCTCAAACATGCTATCAAAAGAAATTTGTTGCCCTCAATCCTGCCCTTGAACAAGTAAATATAAATGCGAGGGGGCAACTCACATGCAAGGATCTTATCCTTTTTGCTCAAATCATCCTTGCAACTAGACACTGAGATGTAGTAGTGAGTGTGTCCAGCCGCAGACATGGAGATCTGATGCGTCAATCAATCCGCATCTCCCAGCCTTACAACACTCTCTTTGGCTGAGTCTCCTGTAATACAATAAAGATTTGTGGAAGAAACCTTCAATGTGTTATCAAATGTCCTTCTTTATTGTTAGTTAGAGATGCGCCTTTCATCCAATGAGCTCAAGGTGGCATACATGGTCCCTCATCTTCCACCTGGTCCTATCCTCTTACAACTCTATGGTTGTATGATTCTATGAAGAGGAGACATTGTTCCTTTGTTTTATTTTATTTTTGTCATATTCCAGCTGCCCATCTTTGCTTCCAGAAATGTCTCCATAATTTCCCATGTCACCTTGGTTGCTCTCAAAGGAAGATTCAGACACTCAGCTTCTAGGGTGAGGAGCTATGGGGAAACATGTAAAAAACAGAGCTCATGCCATGCTGGTTGGAGGCGTTCTTACAGTCTGAGGGCCCAAACAGATAGGCCAAAATAAAGCAGCTTCGGGTCACTTTAGAGGGATACTGTTTAAATGATGTATGTATCCTAAGAGGCTGGAAACCATGCCAAAGCCACACTCCAGTCCTAAGGACTGGAACGCGGCTTTGGCGCAGCTTCTGGCCTCTTAAGATGTGTGTGACATTTGAACAACACACCTCCAAAGTGACTCGAAAAAGAGTTATTTTGGCCTGTCTATTCAGGCCCCAGACACACATTTTAGTCTTTAGGAGAACTGATTTCAATAAACTTAGGGAAATGCTGGGGGTGATCCTGTGGTCTGGTATACAAAAAGAGAAGGGAGTTCAAGACAAATGGCACAATATCAAACTGTCTTAATAGTTGTTGGCATCTTGACTACACTCCAATGTTGCTTGAACACAAGTTTCCCAGGTTCCATCTGTGTAATGATGGAGGATATGCACCCATTCACTCCTTGTTCATCAGGAAGAGATGGGACCTTGAAACTGGTTGAAGCTCAGGAAGAATCTGAAAGCAGCCATTGTGGGACCAGTCTTACACGGTCTGTGAAACATGTAGCAAGTACAGTGCCCCCACGTATGACGGTGCTTGAGCATACGCACTTTTGTTTTATGCGGGGGGTCCGGAATGGATCCCCGTGTAACAAAAAGGCGCACTGTAATCCTAAGTCTTGCACCAGATGCACAGAGGGCTGTCCCTCAAGGGATGCCATTCATGCTGCTTAAAATGGTGGGGTATCACCGGTTTTATTAGCCCATGAACCAAGCTCTCAAAGGCACGCTCTGCTCCTCAAGCCCTTTTCCAATATGTATTTTGAAATACAGGAATTGCTCCTTGCACATTCTGGAAGGAACTGGAAGGAGACGTTGTGGCTGCAACAACAATTTTCCCATTAAACCTCTGCAGCAACAATTTTTCCATTAAGTGAACCAAACACCTTTTTACCATCGGTTAACTATCCCTTTAATGACTTATTGAATGGTAATATGCAAGGGAACAATTAGATTCCAATAACTATTTCCTACCCTCATTGAGATAATGATGGAAGGGTCCTAAGAGTCCAGAAGCCATGCCAAATCCACGATCAGTACTAAGGACCTAAGATGTGTGTGTCATTTGAATAGCATACCTCCAAAGTGACCCAAAGCAGCTTTATTTTGGCTTGTCAGTATTGGGGCCTCTGTTTACTATCTGTTTAATTTTCTACTAGCTTTGCATTTTACATTACAATTTATTTACATTACGTTACATTACATTACATAGGGCCTGTACAGACAAGCCAAAATAAAGCTGCTTCAGATCACTTTGGAGGTATGCTATTTGAATGGCACATGCATCTTAAGAAGCCAGAAGAGGCGCAAAAGCAAAAGCTGTTCTCTGGTCCTTAGGAAGTAATTAAAAACCATTAAACCCTATGGGATGTGTGTGTGTTTGTTGCCCCAGTTGTGATTTATATAAGCAGGTCTGTAACAGTTATACAACACTCTGACCCCCTCCTATACTCCAGTGAGTAGACCTGGTCCTGAGAAACACAGATGTGGCTCCTAAATTTGGAAGTGGCCTAAATTTGGTGTAATCCTGAAGAATCTGGGATGGGGCTTTTTTATACTCTGAAAATTGTCTTCCAGTTCTTTCCAGAACACAAGATGAATAGTTGCTGTTGTTGAATTAAACAGCCTACTTGAAAAAGGCTTTTTGAACTGAGTGTTCCTTGGATACTTTTGTTAAGGGGCCAATTAAAAATTGGCAATACCCAGTTAGTTGAAGCAACATGAATAGTCATCTCTTCAGATGTATATGTTGCAGAAAACTATGATTATTTCGTATGTGATCCACTGGCTGTATAACCCTCGCCTCAAGACAGCTGCCATGGCTTTGAGATTGTTCCTGAGCTTCATCCGGTTTCATGCTGCCATCTCTTACTGACAATGCCATAAAGCCAGGAGGGCCCAGGTGGGAATGACCACTTCCAATACTTCACAGAAAGAAACTAGGACATAAGTGGCCAAGATGCCAAAATGAGGAAGATGTCACAAGTTAGGAGAGATTGCAGCAGTGTGCTTTGCCTAAGCCAACTAAGGAAGGCAATATTTTCCTCTCTCTTCCTCTCATAGAATCCTAGCTTTGGAAGAGACCTCAAGGGTCTAACCCCATTTTGCCAGAAGGAAGAAACAGTCAAAGCACTCCAGACAGATGGCCATCCAGCCTCCAAAATTGAAGGTCTTGTCCCAAAAGCCTTTATCTGCCCCTATGGCATAGGCACTGACACACACTGAATGCCTCCCACAAAAGGTATGGCCTTGCAATATAAGGCAAGCTTCCTGTGCATGTGACATCTTTGTGTGAAGAATGATGCGTCACTCAGAAACTACCAGTATCTGTGCACCGACTACTTTGTGGGCAGTCGCTTTGTGAAAATTAAAGGATTCCAGGAGGCACATATGTATATAAAAAGCCTGCCTCGAAACCATTCACTATTTCAACTCTGCCGTACATCAGAAGGAACAGACAGACAGCTGGTAAGTCTTCTGGTAGTTTTTTGGGGGCATTTATTACCGGAGACAGACAAGGTTTCCAGATTCCTTCAGTGGCTCCAGGGGAAAGCAGGTGAAGGTCAGTGGTGGAGCCTATCTTTCTGTCAAAGGCAGCTGGAGGAATATAAGTCATAGCAATGAATCTTGTGGGCCCTTAAAAAGCAACTTATCTAAGCAGGGTGTAAATTTTGCACCTCATAGAATGTATCAGATGTTTGGTGTAATTATCTGAAGTTGATAGGTGTGTGTGCATTGCTTAACGTTTGGGATCTCAAAAGGGAGGGCTTTTCTTCTTCAGGCAGGCAGTTGGAGCTAGCCTGCCTCTCTCCCCCCAAGATGGTGGCTGAAGGGAGACAGAGTGATAGGCAGCACAGGACAGACCCCAAATTATCCGCTCCTTATCCCATGCGATGGCACCAGAGGCACTGCCATCCCTGGCTACAGCATGGGTTCAGTGTGGTATTCAGTGTGATACCACCCATCATCCAGT
>NW_024805525.1:0-4487 GCF_019175285.1 Sceloporus undulatus
CGCCGGTCCCCCCTGGGCTGCTAACCACGAGGGACAGGGATCAAGAGAGCAGGTTGTCTTCCGAACACTTCCGATGCTGAGTTACATTGATCTGGGGAAAAAGTATATCCTGGAGTTTGATCATATACAGTAACTTGGTCCAAAGAAAGAACCCGTTTTGCGGGTTCCTTTTCCGCTGGAGAGAAGCCGCATGGTTTGGCGGCTGTGGCTTCCCTTCGGGGCGAAAAAGGCTGTCACCACTCCAGACACTTTCTAAGGTATGTACCAAGCCTATATGATCCATGGAAGCTGAAGGTTCCTGATCTTCCTCAAGGGAAGGATTCTCCTGCCCTTCCAAGTCTGGCCCTTTAACATCAAATACTCTATTTCCCACAGATTTTATGAAGGTCATAAGGGCTCTATAGCTAGTTATTTTGAGACCAAATCGAATAGCTGTTAAAATATACATACGTGCACACGCACACATGCGCACACACATATATATTATTACAACTCACCTCAATTTGTCATGGGAATCAACAGATCCCAGTTGTGATTGCCAGAGTTTATGCTCAGAGTTGTCTCTGCTATTTCCCTTTTTTCTAGAGCTGCTAGAGTTCTTGCTAAGAAAACACTTCAGGGCAAAATAAAGTTCTGCCAGGGCATTAACAAATGACTGAAGGTAGTGGCTATTTCAGGAGACACTAGCTTCAATGCCATTCAATGGACGCCAAGAGCACAACTAGTTCAGCTCTGGTGCAAAGGCAGATTTGACTAAAGGACGAACACATAGATGCCCGTTCCAAGCAAGCAAAATCTAACATTTCCACCCCTTACTAGGGGCAAATTGTTTGGATGAAAGTATCTTGGCTGAGACTAAGGATAAGAAAAAGGCCTTACCATCTTTTATTTAGAATGAAAAAGAAAAAAATAGAGAGAAAAGGGAAAGTACGTTGATGATACTCTATTACTCTCTCTATCTCAGGTGGGTATGGTAAGAGCCTTGAAAAGATTTTCTGAATATTGTGACAGATTTCACCTACTGATAAATTTTGAGAAATCCAAAATATTGGTATTTTCTAAGATATTTGTACCGAGAACACGGAAGATTGGTAATCAAACAATTGAGCAGGTCAAAAAGTATGTTTACCTTGGTGTCTTTTTTCATTTTAACGGGCAATACAGTAAACAGAGAGATAAAACAGGGAAAAGATCATTGGCGGCTATACAATTTTTTTATTATAAAAAAGGCAACCAGGATATTCTATAAAAATTTACAAAGCCAAATTAAGACTGCAATTACTTTACAGCATATTTGTCATGGCCAGCCAAGATGCGCTCTTGGAGGATGAGCCTCCTCCAGAGCAAGGCCTGATTGAAGCTACGCCAGGTGTTAGTTCTGCTCTGCCAGGTCCCAGCTGTGCTTCCCCAGCCCCAGAGCAGGAGGTCCAACCAGGTCCTAGTGCTGAGGAGAGGCCTCCTATGGAGCCACAGCCTAGTGGTGACTCTGGAGACGAGGCTTGCCTGCAGGTGCCTTCTTATCAAGAGAGAAGGGCCGAGAGTGCTTGCAGGCGCAGATCCAGGAGGATTGCAGAAAGACAATTAGCAAACCAGCCTCAGGTGGCTTGAGGGAGAGTTTCCCTGATTTAAGTGGGAGAGAGGCTTGAGTTTATTGCATGAGCCCTTGGTGTGATTGCTGTCGCTCTAGCTCCTGACATCTTGTTACCTTGCTATCTTGACCTCAGACCGGACCTTTGTTATCTCTTGGCTATTGTGACCTCGGACTGTTTTGACCACACTGCTTTCTGGCTTCCTGACTTCGGCTCGTCTTTCGGCACACTTGACTTTCTGCAACCCCGACATCGGCTTGTTTCCTCGGCTTGCTCTTAGGCTGCTTCTCCACAAGGTTTGTTTTGCCTACACGTGTTGGCTGCAGGCTTGGTTATCAGCATAAGTCAGAGATTGCTGGCAGCCATCCTGGACAATATTCACCTGGATTCCAGCCTTTAATAAGGAGATTAAATGTTTGCAGACACATTTTTTCAGGAGATTATTATCTGTACCACCATGTGTACACCATCTGACTCTGTATGTGGAACTGGGATTGAATGATCTTGAAACTGAAGCCTGGTTTTGGTTTAAGATACTTTTTCGGCCTAATAGATCCAGTCTTTTATGGTTCCTACTATCTGAGGTTTACTATGCTAGTTGGGCTAAATTTTATGAAAGTAATTTCTATAGGTTTAAATGTTGGTTCTCTCCTTTTACTTGCCGAAAAGGAGTGTCTTGAATCTATTAGAGTCTGCCTTGCAGAGAAAGAATATCAACTGACATATCCCACTCCTCCCAGAGTGTGTTCTCCAGCGATGCTCAGTATCTACCCCTTGCAGGGTAGGATACCAGACTATTTTCAAACCCTTTCACTGCTGGTGTTGAGGAAGGCCTTTTTGTTTGCAAGACTGAATGTACACCCCTCAAATGTGACCGGGGCAGATATCTGCAGACCCCATTTTTGAATCGTGTATGTCACTGTGATCAAGCTCCAGATGTTCTCCATCATATTGTATTGCTTTATCCATTTGGTTATTGGAAATGAATATCTGTTTGGATGGGTTATCAGTGGAATATTTATTGGAAGATCGGAACGCACATATTACCAGGCTAATGGCCAATTTTCTGGTGGAGGCAACAAGATTATGGCTTAAATTTTAATAAAGATCCTGAAGTTTTATTGTAAAGGTATGTTGTTGTTGTATGCCTAATAAAGGTTGACTGACTGACTGACTGTATATACCTTCTTCAGTCCCATTGTTTTCTGTTAGGACGTTTATGCCTGACTGCTTCAGCCTGAGTTGTTTGCTGGCTTGGGAACAAATGCTTGTGCAGCAGTTAGCAATGGTCTGCATTGAAGGCCTGGTTTGTTTGCTAGGCTGACATGGGAGTAATGCTGGAGCAGGTGCTTGTGCAGTAGCACTGGCCTGCGCTGAAGACCTGGTTTGTATGCTAGTTTCCCCTTCAGACAAAGATAGGCCTACTTGTTTGCATGCATTTTACCCCAATTCTGACTAAAAGCAAAATAGCAGACCTTGAAATGATAATTGCTTCATTTTTGTCTAAAAATTACCATGCTTTTGCCTCTGTGCAGAACACACCATAATTAGCTTTCTAGCTTTTTCTTGTCCCTTTCTCCTAAGAGCTTTTGGAATGAAAACCTATGCTTGGGTTCCAAATATTTGTAAGTGTCCTAAATAAGGCTTCTTCTGGTACAACATAAAATAAAGTGTGGTTTGAATAGGCTCATGTCTGTTAAGTAAATAATTTCCATTTATTATGGCTTCTCCCCACCAAGTCTGAGGAAAACAAATCGTGTAACTGAATTCTGTAACAGAGAATCCTTCACGGTTTGTATTTTCCTAACAAACCTCTCTATTTTTCCAATCTCTGCACTTTGGTAAACACATGTAAGTTTGTGCTTTATTCCTTCCATTTTAAGAAAGTTTTCAAAATTATCCTCGTTTGTTATATGACTGTTTAATCTCTTTGGTATCTTGTTTGGCAAGTTGTTAATGTAAAGGTGGATCTAAATTTGTTTCAGTAAAAAAAGTAAGGGACTAGATAAGCTTCACAAGGTAAAAGTAAGTAATTAAAGAAATGGTAATACTGTATGCTGATGAAGTTACAACAATTAAAAGAAAGGAAAGTTAGGTAATGATGTAAGGAGATAATCAGTGATCAATAGAAGAGGGAGTAGGAATGAATGGTAGTAAGAAGGGAAGGAAGAAAAGGATGTGAGAAGAAGGTTAGCATATGTGGGAAGTCCCTCATGACCTCTCAGCAAGACACCCTGTAACCAGTGGTGTTTCCAGCTTGGGTGTCATCTGGTGTGGTGTGGGAGGGCAGGGCAGCCTCCACCCAAGCCAGGGCAGTCTCACTCCTCCCTCCCCTGATGCCCCTGAATCCTCCAAGGACTTGCAGGGTATCCTCCCTCCTCCCATGCCCCTGAGCAGGACATCCTTCCTCCCCCCGTGCCCTCCAAGTCAGAGAGGAGGCTTTTTCTTCCTCCCTTCATGTCTTCTAAGTCCACACTGGACTCAGAAGACAACTGGGGAGGTGCCAGTGGCAACACAATGGCCCTTCTCCTCCATCCTGGGCTTTCTCCCTGAGAGGGAACCCTGGACAGAGCGGCCTGGAAGGGTGCGTATGCACCCCTACTGACCCAAAGAGGGAGGGGGCCCAACCAGGAATCACCCCCTTCTGGGTGTCAGCCAGTGCAGTCCGCATCCTCTGTACCCCCCTCAGTGACACCTTTGCCTGTAACTTGACCCACTGCTGCACCACACACAAGCCATTTTAGCTCACCGATTTTAAAAAAAATGGGACATACAAGATGAACAAGCTAGGAGAGGCTGCAGCCTTTCTTTTTGCTTGGGCCTACCCAGGATGGCAAGATTCTGCTTCTTTCTTTCAGTTAATTCAGTGCAAACTACTTTTGCCCTTCAGCTTCAGTT
>NW_024805526.1:0-4487 GCF_019175285.1 Sceloporus undulatus
ACACCCCGGGAGGAGGCCGCCTGGCAAAGGGGCGCAGTCCTGGCAGCGGCAACAGTGGCAACGATGGTCCGGCGTGGGGGCGAAAGGGGGCGTGCCAGGAGGGTCCGGTTTCCCGGCTTTATCCCCGCCGCTCTCACCTGGCGGAGCTCCTCCCTGGCTTCCCCCCAGGTGTTCCTTAAAGGGCCCCTACGCACCAAACTGGCCGCCAAGTGCCAAAGCCAGTAAGTGCCCAGGTCCAAAAAGAGTCCCGCTGGGGTGCTCCTTAGTCCGTGGGCGGCACTCCCGGGGCGGTGCACAGATGCGCACCTCCGACACCCCGGGAGGAGGCCGCCCGGCAAAGGGGCGCAGTCCTGGCAGCGGCAACAGCGGCAACGATGGTCCGGCGTGGGGGCGAAAGGGATACCTCCAAAGTGACCCAAGCAGCTTTATTTTGGCCTATCTGTTCGGACCCAAAATTACTAAAATTGCATATTGTGTCCTTTGAGAAAAGAGTTAGTCAAGAATTACATCCCCTACATGTGTGTTTGGTGCACAGCAGTGGTAGAAGTGGGGCTAATATACACAGACCCATTTATTTCCTTTCTTGTTTTAACAGGGGGGATGTTGTCTGGATTCCCCTGCTGTTAGCCACTCTTCTGTCCCAGCTTAGAGAGATCTAAGCACTTAAAACTACAAAATGTGAGACAGTCTGAAGGAACCATCTTCAGAAGTTGCCTGCCTCTCAAGGAAGTGAAGTTGGTCCCCGATTGCTCAGTTACTTTGAAACTGCATAATTGAGTAGATGAAGTTATCAGCTTGAAATGCTCTGCAGCTTCCTTTCAGCATCCCTGAAGGTAGTTTGACATAAGGAATCTTGACACTGTATGTAACAAGCTTCTCCACAACCCCCAAACTGGATTTAATATGAGGCCTCCTGACTTTGCAGTTTTCTTCCAACTGCCAATATCACTTTCTGTATTCAACGTATAACAGATATGGTAGTGCAAGCCACAGAAAATCCACAGGATAATGCAGTGGAATGGGGGAATATTGGTATTAAATAAATAAATAATAACCATGGCTGAGATTCTAGATCCGCTACTTCCTAACATCTGCTGGTCCAGACTGCCCCCATCCTGCCTTACCAAGGTGCGGAGGGTGAGGATACTTCTATGTACATGTATTATTGTGTGTAATTTAGTGCAACATATTATATTTTTATATGCATCAATAGAAGTGTAGTGTCTAGATCACGGGAAATAATAGTGCCACTCTATTCTGCTTTGGTCAGGCCCCACCTGGAATATTGTGTCCATTTCTGGGCACCACAATTTAAAAAGGACATTGAGAAACTGGAGCCATGTGTCCAAAGGAGGGTAACTAAGATGGTGAAGGATCTAGAAACCATGAAGCCCTATGTGGAGTGACTTAGGGAACTGGGGATGTTTAGTCTGGAGAAGAGAAGGTTAAGAGGTGATATGATAGCCCTGTTTAAATATTTGAAGGGATGTCATATTGAGGAGGGAGCAAGCTCGTTTTCTGCTGCTCCAGAGAACAGGACCCAGAACAATGGATGCAAGGTCCAGGAAAAGAGATTCCAGCTCAACATTAGGACGAACTTCCTGAGCGTTAGGTCTTTTCGACAGTGGAACACACTGCTTCCTTGTAGATTTTGGTGGAGTCTTCCTCCTTGGAGGTCTTTAAACAGAGACTGGATGGCCATCTGTCAATGGGGATGCTTTGCTTGAGAGTTCCTGCATGGCAGAAAAAGGGGGTTGGACTGGATGGCCCTTGGGGTCCCTTCCAACTCTACGATTCTATGATTCTATGATTTGCATATTGTAAAATGTTTAATATGTTTATAAGTTAATAAATTATATATATATATATATATATATATATATATATATATATATAGAGAGAGAGAGAGAGAGAGAGATTGTAAATATGAATCAGTTACAAATGCACATGTTATGAATTCCAGCTCATATCTGGAAATGCATCGCAGGGGCACCCTTGTCATATAACAGTGTAAAACCACTTGATTCAAGCATCATCATTGGGAGGACGGGCAGAAGAAAGCGTGAACTGTTGTCTGAATTGTTGTCAACAAGATTGTTAAAAATGACCCCTGTGAATGTTGGGGTGAGCATTTGGATTCTGCATCAGCCACATCTTTCAGGCAATCAGCACATCGCCGGTGACAAAGCAGAAGAGGACAGAATGACAAAAAGAAAAAGCAAGCAATAACCATTACTTTCTCTGGCACTTGAGGCATCATGGCAAAATGAGAAACACCAGTGACCACCGTATTTGGGGACAAAGTCTTGCAAATCCAACTCTCCTTTCATTATGTGGAAACCAGCCATGGCAACTGTAAGAAGGTCCCAGTCACCAAATTATTCTCTTAGATAATATTGTACAAAGGGAAAACATGTGCCCCACGGCCAATTAGCACTTTATATGTCAAGCTAATGAACTTAGATTTTCCAGAAAGGTTATGAGCACAGGTGTTTTTAAGCTCAAATTGGCATCGTGTCCCTTAATCACACTGATTTCAATACACCTTTTTAGATTATTCATCTGTATGTGGGAAGAACAGACAACTAGTTCCTCCCTCCACCTTTAGCACATCGTAGGTTTCACTACCAGCAAATCTTAGGTATTTGATGAAAGGCTGCAAGATGAAGAGGCCATGATTGCCACTCGGATTTCACCTTCTCTCCAGTTTATCCAAGGATAGTTGTTTTCCAGTCGACTGTATTTCAGTCTCATTCACAGGGATGAGAAGAATATTTCAAATTGTCTGGGGGGGGGAAAATGGTCAAGAACATATTTTGTGAGTGTTGAAAAAGACTAAGGAGAAGAATTCTGGCTCAACAAGGATCTTCACTGTACAGAAATTATTCTATGAAAAATTTGCACATGGCTGTTTTGCTAAAGAAACAACATTTTTTCTGCACAGAAAAGAATATGAAAATGCTGTTTCCTTGCACAGAAAAATGTTGTTTGTGTGCATTTTGTGCAGAATAAGTCTCAAATAGCGAATAATCTTTGAAAACTGCACTTTTAAAAAAATACTTTCTTGGAAGGAGAAGAAAATTGCTAAAACTGCTCCTTGCTTCCTTGAGGGCCAAAAGCACAGGCCAAAATGCCCATGTTCCCCTTGGCCTGGCATTGTCCTATAGGGACAATGCAGGTCAATAGCCTCATATCATACATACATACATATATTTTATTTGGTCAATGACCAGCAAGATGTAAAAAGTACAAAGCATAATACATAAGTGCAACACTAAATTTCAAGTGACACACAATAAAATAGAATAAAGTAAAATAATATCAATACACTCTCCTCTGATTTTGTAAATTTCATGATTATATGAAAATAAAATATCTTAACATCCTTTGTACAATTAGCAGTGAAGCAACAGCAGTGTTTTAGGGATGCCAGCTTTACAATATCCATTCTAAAGTGTCATCTTCGCATCTCTGCATCCCTTGTACTTTTCCAGTGATGTCTGGGGGCAACATGCTGCTGAATAAAGGGCAGCTTGGTGTAGACAGACATATTTTGCTGACCAGCAAAGTTTGAAAATATTACCAGGCACAGTGCCTAAGTACAGCAAAGGGCTTCAAAGTGACACAATGATTTTGTCAGTGCCCGATTTGGGACGAAAGTTAAAAATTATTGGGTAAACATACACAAAACGCTACAAAAAGTGCTAAAAATAAATATTCCCTTATTAACAGAATTATTTCTATTAAATAATAAGTTTTACAGAAGTAATACAAAGTAATGCAAAGTAATACAAAGTAAATATTACAGAGGTAATACAAAGTAAATTAAAATATAAGCAGATCAGTGTAATTCTTTATTTGATAACGGCAGTGAGAATAGTCCTAGCTAAACATTGGAAATCAGAGGTTATACCCTCATTAGAGGAATGGAAACTAAGAGTAAATGGATTGATAATTGTGGATAAATTGACGATATATATCGCAGGAAAAACAAATCAAGATTTTGAGAACAAATGGGGAGAGATCCAAAAAACGTGGTGTTAGAACAGGAGGGGGAAAAAAAATCTAAAGATTGGGTCTAGATCCTAGCAATGAGTAAACAAGAAACCAGATGTAATTGAATAAGTAAAGATGAAATGTATAGGAAAGTGCCTGTAGAAATGGTATACTCTGTGATTTTATTTTTGTATCTTGAGAAGCTGGATGGAATTAGTCTTCTATTCTTTATTATCTTCGGGTTTTTTCTTTGTGTGTGTGTGTGTGTGTGTGTGTTTCCTGTCTTTTGTAATGACTAGAAAACTTAATAATTAAAAAAAAAAATTACATCCTTACCTTCCAGATAACATGTTTCTCCCTCCTTGAGGTCTTTAAGCAGAGGCTGGATGGTCATCTGTCAATGGGGATGCTTTGATTGAGAGTTCCTGCATGGCAGAATGGGGTGGGACTGGATGGCCCTTGTGTCTCTTCCAACTCTTTGATTCTATGGC
>NW_024805527.1:0-4487 GCF_019175285.1 Sceloporus undulatus
TTTATTTCATTTACTGTATATCCCATGTTGCTTTTTTCTTAACAATCCCCTCCAAAATAAAATATTGTATGTGGCTTACAATGTCATTCCAACCATTTGTGTCAACCTTTCATGTTTTTCCACTGTTAGTGCTTTAGTAAACAAATCTGCTATGTTATTTTGTGTTTCTATGTATCTCAACTCTATTTCTCCTTTTTGAACCATGTCTCTTACATTTTGGTACCTTACACCCACATATTTGGTTCTGTTTTTCAAACTTTCTGTTTCAGCCATCGCTATGCATGATTGTGAATCTTCTTGAATTTCCACAGGTACTTTGAAATTTTCGTTTAAGTCAATTTACAATTGTTCTAGCCATTGTACCTCATTCACTATTTCATTCAGTGCTGCAAATTCTGCTTCAGTTGCGCTTAATGCTACATTTGTTTGTTTTCTGCTTCTCCATGCTATTGGACTTTCACTATATTTGATTATCACTCCTGTTACTGACTTCTTGTCTCCTAATTCTGACGCAAACGAACTGTCTACAAAACAATCTAAATCTGCATTACTGCTTCTGATGATTAACTTTTTGTCTAAAGTCCCTTTCAAATATCTTAACAAATGCTTTACTGCCGTCCAGTCCTCAATCCGAGGATTACAAAGTCTTCTGGACAAAACGTTCACAGCATAAGCAATGTCTGGTCTAGTGTGGCAAGAAATGAACTGTAGTGATCCTATGATGCTCCTGAAAAATGTCTTGTCCTCAAAATCTTTTGTTGTTGGCTCAGAAATGAAACCAGTTGTCATAGGAGCTTTAACTATTTTAGCATTCTGTAGACCACACTTTTCAATCAAATTCTCAATCTTCTTCCTCTGACTTAACAAACAATGTCCTTCTTGTGTCCACTCAACATTAATGCCTAAATAAGACTTCAACAAACCTAAATCCTTCAAAACAAACTTTTCTGATAGCTCTCTCTTGACTGATTCTATTTCCTGTTCAGACTTTGCTGCCACGCACAAGTCATCCACATAAAGCACCAACACTATGTCTCCTTTTGTATAAACACAAGCATCTGCCACGCTTCTCTTGTATCCTAACTTGACTAACTCGTCATTGATACACAAATTCCAAGCTCTGGCACTCTGTTTTAAACCATACAATGCCTTCTTTAATCTATAAACTTTTTGACTTTCATTCTCCTCAAACCCTTGTGGCTGTTCCATAAAAATTTCTTCATCTAAGTTTGCATTTAGATAAGCCGTTTCAAAATCAAAATGTTCAACTATTAAATTCCTTCTTGCTGCTACAGCTAACACCATTCTCAAACTTTCTGGCTTTGCTGTTGGAGAATAAGTCTTGTCAAAATTCTCATATTGCTGTTGTGCAAATCCCTTAGCTACTAATCTAGCTTTGTACTTAATGCTTCCATCAGGCATTTCCTTTCTTTTATATACCCATTTGCAACCTATCACTGGTTTGTCCTTAGGTCTATTAACAATTTCAAACACATCCTTGTTCATCAAGCAACTAAATTCACTTTCCATTGCATCACACCATCTTCCCTGTTCTTCTCTAGAAAAGGTTTCCAACTGTTCAAAACTCTCAGGCTCTTCTATCACTGTACAAGCTCTTGCCTGCGTCACAACAAACCTATCTGGTGACTTCCTAACTCTGTGACTACGCCTGGGTATGAATTCTGTCGTTCTGCCTCTCTCTTCATCACTGTCTGCACTAGAAGATGTTGTTTTTCTGCTAAATCTTTTGTCTTCTGTCATTCTAGTGGTTACTGGTCTTGTGTGTGTCTCTCCATCTGAGGTACTACCACTACTGCTAGTAGAGGCTTCTGGCTTGACTGAAACCCCTCTGTTTCCTGGAGTTGGTTCAGTCTGTGCTTGCTGCTCACTTGAGCTACCTAACCTCACGAACACTTCCTTGTTTGCATGCAGCTTGTCCCAGCCAGCATGTCTCTCAAAATTTGCAGACCTGGAGTACTGTATTTCTTTTCCTCTCATAAGAAACTTGTAACTGTTCCCTGAATATCCCAAGAACATTAGCCTTTTGCTTTTGGGTTCTCCTTTCCTCCTAAAACAAGCAGGTATGTACACATGTGCAAATTGACCAAAAACTCTTAGGTATTTGAAATTTGGCACTCTCCCATATAAAACCCTGTAGGGAATGTCTTCAATCTCTGAATGGTACAACCTATTACTTATGTGTATGGCAGTCAGGGTTGCTTCACCCCAGAAGCTGTCTCCAACTCCTGCATCTGCCATCATGCAAGCAGAAATCCTTTTTATGTCCTGGATTTTCCTTTCTGCTAAACCATCCTCACTTGGACAAGCAGGGTTAGTGGTTTCATGTCTTATCCCCACTTTCTGAAACCAATTGTACAGCTGGTTGTTTAAAAATTCTCCACCTCTATCTGTAACAATTGTCCCAACTCTGCTATCAAATCTTCTTTCAATCATCCTGACCCATGCTTTCAAACTTTGCCCAGCTTCTGACTTATTTTTCAGTATTCTTACATATGTAAATCTTGAAAATCTATCAACAATTACCAGGAAATATTTGCTTCCCCCTAGAGACAAACAATTAGCTTGGGCTACATCTGCATGGACAAATTGAAATGGTCTCTGAGCAATCCTTTTGGACTTCTTAGCAACTGGATAAGCTCTGACCTTCACTTGATTACAAACAGTACAGTCTAAATGATTTTTACATTCTGCTACTTTTAAATCTGGACACATGCTTATTAGACTCTTTAAACTCTTGAAACTTGCATGGCCAAATTTCCTATGAAGCTCATGTATGCAGTCTTTGTGCAACGGAACATTATCAATTTTGTTAGCATTCTCCACCTTGTACTTATCAACATTCTCTTCTAGAAAATAAAGCTTATCCTTTTTCAAACCTATACCACGCAATTCCCCATTCAATGTTATTTTACATAAGTTCTTTTCAAAAGTGACTATGTAGTCTCTGTCTGTTAATCTGCTCACTGATAACAAATTGTTTTCTAATTCTTTTACATGCAAAACATCATTAAAGTTTTCTTTCAGCCCTGGAATGTAAACTGTCCCCATTTGATTTACAGAAGTGAGCTCATTTCCGTCAGCCAAAATAACTGAATTTACATTTGATTGCTTCTTATCACTAATTAAATTAATGTTATTACACATGGAGGTCGAAGCTCCTGAATCTACAAGCCATTTGGAGTTTGCTTTTTGTCTTTCCTTAATCATGGTTGCAAACACCTTATTATTATTCTTATTGTACTTCAAAAATGGCGGTTTGAATTGCTTCTGCCTGTGGCCATGCCATCTGCTCTCTTGCTTGCTTCTATCAATAGCCTTTTGTTTACAGTTCCTCTGCAGATGTCCAATCTTCTTGCAGTAGAAACATTTCCTTTGCTCCCTCGAAGAAGCTGCCTGGTCCAGCCCACGCACATCAGGCTTGGCTTGCTCACTTGGCACACTCTTGGAAGTTGCTGCGTCATTCCTCTCAGACAGTCTCCTCTGGTTTTCTTCCAGAATTCTGGCCACAACTAAGTCTCTCGTCAGTTCCTCTGCCGGTATGTTTTGCAATGCATTAGTAATATTGCTCCAAGTAGAATCTAGGGACTCTATCAAAATATAGCACTGCTGTTCTCTATTAATTTCCACTCCTCTTAGCTCAGCCTGCACAAACAAGTTTTGCATAGTCTTTAAATGTTCTATCACACACTGCCCTTTTGCCATCTTCTGTCTATAAATTCTTTTAGACCATAACATTCTTGCAAAGGCAGTTGAAGGAGTGTGTAGCCTTTGAAGTGTTTCCCAAACATCTCTCGCCGTCTCCTTATCTCTTACGTCATTAATTAAATCTTCTTCCAACATTAAATAAATACAGGCTTTAGCTTTGCTATCTCTCTCTTTCGCGGCTGCATAAGCATCGGCTGGCAACCCGGCTTCAACAGTGGCCCATAAACTTTCCTTTATAAGTAGGGACTGGGCATAAATCTTCCAGGTGGGGTAGTTGCTTCTGTTCAATTTGCTAAACTTCAAAATCTCCATCTTAACTTGTGCAGTGACTCAATTGACACAGTCCTTCTGAGTATGCACAGCTGATCCCTTTCAGGCTTAATCAAAACACTGGAGGAGTTACTCACGGAGCTTGTCAGTGCAGCTCAAACAGCTTGCTCTGATCTGTCTTCCACTCTCTGGAACTTTCAGCTTCAGTGGATGATGGGTGCTGCAGTATCTGGGCCCATAACCCTTGTCGGGGATGATGGGAGTTGTAGCTCTTCACCTCTGGCTCGAATTCACCACCTGGTTGTGCACCGCGCTGACCAGTTTTGGCCAGTGGTTATAGCTTAGCAGAGTTACAGAGAATAGGCTGAAGACCCCGACAAACTCTCCAAGCCTTCTCACTCTTGCTTCCACAGAAGTCTTCACCCTTCTTCAGGATCCAGCTGGTTCTTGTAGCTTCACCCAAGACACCAGACAACTCAGTAGTCTTAAAT
>NW_024805528.1:0-4487 GCF_019175285.1 Sceloporus undulatus
CATATTTTAAGATTGTCTCTTTAAAATTAACTCTACTTCCACTTATTGTTGTGTTTCTGGTTAATCTCAGTGTTCCCTATGGCTTCCTTAGTTTCTCCTATCCTCTTATTCTTATTTCATCCTTCATTTCCCATTGTATTTCTATCTATTTGTGTAATATTTATTTATTGAGTAATTCCTATTCCTTATTCATCTCTTCTCCTGATTTTAAATGAATCAGATGTCTTAAAGTCTTTATTCCAGCCATGTCTTGTAGCTTCTCTGTTGTTTTCCAGTTCTGTGTCATCTCTGGAAAGGATGCAAAGGAAAGAGATGCACAAAAGGGAGGTGAACTCCTGGGAATCATTAATCAACCTCCATGAAGCTGCCTTTGTTCTGTGCAGAGCCTCCCTGCCTCCAGGTGGCGCTGCTTCCCTCCTTTTCTCTCTCAAAGCTGATGCCCCGCCCTCTTCCAGAGACAGAGATCCAATGGAAGGCAGGGAGAGGGCTGAGAGGGTGGGAGGGGCCAGAGGCGGGACCATGCATATTTGGGACCAATGGGGAGAGAGGAGAAAATGTAATTTCTTCAGCTAGTATAGTAATTCCAATGCCATGGTCAGGAGGTGGCGCTGTGTCCCTTCCTTGACACTGATGCTCCGCCTCCCTCCCAGCAGCCATGGAACAGAGGTAAACAGCGACCGAGGTTCAGAGAAATAGTGGGCGTGGTCAAGGGTGGGGCCATGCAAATTTTGGACCAATAGGTGAAAGAAGAGCCCCGAAGTCTCTCCTGTTGCCGAAGAGTGTCCCTGGAGGCGAGGCTGTGAGGGCAGGGAAGCCGTGGCTGGGGGACTGTGGAGAGGACCATGAATGAAAGGAGCTTTTGGGGACGGAGAGGGAGCGGAAGTCAAGGAGGAGGAGGGAGGGCTGGGACCAGGCCAAGGTCTCACTGTGGCCTGGAAGGACGTCCCAAGGAGAGGGGGCTCTGGGTGGAAAGGGAATCAGTCATGCGCTTTTAGGATGCCATTAGCAATTGGAATAATGACAAGCTGGAAAATTGGTACTATGTGATATTTCTAAGATTGTTCTCTGGTAATGTGTTTCCTTGGCTCTTAGGAGGTTTTTCCCCCTTTTGGAGGGACTTTTCTGCTGGGCTTCTCTGCTGTTGTTTGGTAGGAATTTTCCTTCCCAGCCTTTTTGTGTCTTGTTTCAGGAGCCTCTCTCAGAGCAAAAGAGAGGAGGAAAAGATCCCTGTGTGGATGATGGGGGCAGTAGTCGCTCAGCCCAGGGCTCATTCCCACTGCCTTCGCTCTGTCTAAATGGGTCCATCGTTCCCACCATAAGAGCAGACCTTTTCATTCTCCCCTTTTGATTTCTTGGGTTTGGGGCACAATTATCATCCCCATTAGTTTGGGCCACTTCAGAATCCATGTCACTCATGGGAAGTTTATATATATATATATATATATATATACACACACACACACACACACACACACATATATATATATATATATAATAAATTGATAGAAGATTCCATTCGTTAGTTTTGCAGCTTCTTGCCTCACTATGAGTCGGATCGCCTGAGTAATTGAAAGTAGTTGCAAAACTAACCAATTGAATCTTCTATCCATATTATATATATAGTTCCCATGACTGACATGCATTTTGAAGCGGTGCAAACTAGTGGGGATGACAATTGTGCCAAAAAAGAAGCGATTACACTTTATTATTATTATTATTATTATTATTATTTATTTATTAACCCAATCAGCAATTTCCTTTCAATCATATTGGGAACCCGGTCCTAAGATCCAAAACACACTCTGGAAAGAATCCAGTTTGAGACTGCTTTAACCAGGGCTGAGGAGTAAGGAGTAATTAGAGGGTTTTGTAGGAGAAGGAATAAGGAGTAACTAAATATATTTGCTACTCCTTATTCCTGTTATTCTATGGTACATGCAAACACAATTTTTTTAAATTATATTGCACTAATTTAAATTTTTTTGTTTTAGGTGGTATGAAAATATATTTCATTGATGAGTATAATAGGAGTAGGATTTAACACTAAGAAAAAGCATCTTACTCTGGAATAACACAAGGATTAACCCCCAAATAGCCACTACTCTCCAGCGCTGGGTTTGACTGCCCTGGATCAATGCTGGGGCATTCTGGGAAATGGAGTTTTGTGAGACATTGAGCCTTCTCTATCAGAGAGAACTCTGGTCCCACGGCAAACTGCAATTCCCAGAATTCCCTGGCACTCAGCCAGGGCAGTTAAAGGGGTCTAAAACTGGATTATTTCTTCAGTTTATATTATTATTATTATTATTATTATTATTATATTTATTTGATTCCTGCTCTTTTCCCAGAACTGGGACTCAGAGTGGCTTCACAACATTAAAAAAAAGTACAATTAAAAACATAGATAAAACAATATTAATAAGGAATTAAATTATTCCAATAATTTGGGACCAATATTCATGACTTAAAAAAGGCAAAAGGCACGAAACAAATGTCTGAGAAAAATATGGACAACAGCAGAATGGAGAGAGAGAGAGAGAGAGAGAGAGATCTAGTGGGAATCTCAGGTATTCAGGGACCAGAAACAGAGTCTTAAAAAGGTCTTTGCAGATAGTCCTCCAGAGAATTGGACTCAGAACAAGGGATGCAAACTACAGGAAAAGAGGATCCTCCTAAACATTAGGAAGAATTTCCTGACAGTAAGAGCTCATATGTGTGTGTGTATATAATCTCGAATAGATAGGAGTGTCAGGGGGGAACTGAATAGGTTTTGGTGAGCTACGATCCAAAACATACGGCAGAAAAAATCCAGTTTGAAACTGTATCCACACTGCAAAAAGAGTCCAGTTTGACACCACTTTAACTGTCATGCCTCAGTGTTGTGGATTTCTAGGAAGTGTGGTTTGTTGTGGCACCAGAGCAAAAGAAACAAGACAACTCATGCTCACACTGTTAGTATATATATATATATATATATATATATATATATGGCATCTATCTATCTATATACATTATTTCCAATTCTGTGTCTTCTCTGGAAAGGATGCAAAGGAAAGAGAATCCCAAAAGGGAGGTGAACTCCTTGGAATCATCGCTCAATCTCCATGAAGCTGCCTTATTTTTCCTGCGCAGAGCCTCCCTGCCTCCAGGTGGCGCTGCTTCCCTCCTTCTTCCTTCCAGACTCAAGGCTGAGGCCCCGCCCCCTCCCAGAGACAGAGACCCAATGGAAGGTGGGGAGGGGCAGAGATGGTGGGAGGAGCCAAGGGCAGGGCCATGCAAGTTTGGGGCAAATGGGGAGAGAGGAGAAAATGTAAATTCTTCAGCAGGTCTTGGGGGCGACGTTTCCTTCCCAAGAGGCTGAAGCTCCGCCTCCCTCCCTGTGGCCATGGGAGAGACCTGAAGCTCAGAGGAATAGTAGGCGTGGTCAGGGTGGCGCTATGCAAATTATGGACCAATCAGATGGGAGGACAGCCCCAAAGTCTCCTCTGGGCCCCAGAGTCCCCCTGGATGTGAGGCTCGGAGGGCAGGGAGGGCTTGGCTTGGGGGCCGTGAAGAGGTCCATGGGCGAAGGGGGCTTCTGGGGCTGGAGGGGTAGCGGAGATCAAGGAGGAGGAGGGAAGGTTGGGGCCAGGGCAAGGTCTCACTGTGGCCTGGAAGGATGTCCCAAGGAGAGGGGTCTCTGCATCACCAGGAGAGATGAGCATTCATTCTTTATTTCATGGTTTGTTCTCATTTCTGAATGTTAGGCATTTTTATCAATTGCTATATTCAGTCTTTTTGTATCTTGTTTCAATGAAAAAGGCAGGAGAGCAATGGCCCCCAGCAGTTTCCTTTCTGCTTATTGGAGACCATCCTTGAGGGAGCCTTGGATAATGGACTTTGCAAGAGCTCTTGTCAAGGGACAAAAGGAAGGAGAAGGTGACTTTGTGGATGATAGACTCAACAGTTGCACCACCTTTGCACCACTTCAAAAGGCCTGTCAATCATTGCAATCAATGAATGGCAAATAGAGGTGGAAATAGTCTGGAAAGGCCTTCCGGAAGAGATCCTTCTATGATTCCCTATTGGAAAGCATGGTTTCCTTATGGTCAAAGAGCTATCTTTTGTTTCAAGAGGTCCCTGTGGAGTTTGCTATAGCTCCAGAATAGACTAGAATAGGATCCTTCTTAGGGTCATAGACTCTGGTTCTAGAGCTCTCTCTCTGACAGAGAAGGCTAAGCATCTCACAAAACTACAAATCCCAAGAGTGCAAAGGATGGAGCCGTGGCAGTAAAAGCGGTATCAAACTGCATTAATTCTGCAGGGCAGATAAGGCCTAAGAAGCATGGATTTACATTGCTGTGAATGTTTCCGGCTTTCCTTTGGCCAAGGCCTCCATTTCCCTCAATGTCCCATGTTTCCTATTGCCTTCTTCTCCTTTGTGACATTCGGTCTCCCTTTTGGCAGAAGCACTTTGGGATCCAGATTGGCACTTTCCCCCTTTTCCC
>NW_024805529.1:0-4486 GCF_019175285.1 Sceloporus undulatus
CATGTGGCTTTCCTCTCTTTCTACTTCCCTCCACTTCCCTAACATTATTGTCTTTTCTAATGAATCCTGCCTTCTCATGATGTGTCCAAAGTATGACAGCCTCGGTTTTGTCATCTTGGCTTCCAGGGAGATATCTGGCTTGATTTACTCCAGATCCCATTTGTTTGTTTGTCTTGGGCCTCGAACCGACCTTCCAGTTGTCATAATTGGCATCTTAACCACTGAGCCACCATGTCCCTTACAGTGGAATGACCAGGGATTAACTGGGATTGTCACTGCCAAATTAGGAGAGTCGGAGGTTATGCTCTGTGCAACCTTTTGAAACCCTCTATTTCTATATCATGCAAAGATAGTTTTTTTAAAAAAAAAACATTTGCAGTTGTTAGCTGACCTTGGGTTAGCCCTGACTCATGGCAACCCTGTGGATGAGACATCTGCAAGATTCACTAATACCCATTGCTCTGCTTAGGTCCTGTAGATTCATACATCTGACCTCCCTAGGAGAGTCTATCCATCTAGCTTGTGGTCTTCTTCTCTTTCTACATCTCTCCACCTTTCACAGTATTACTGGCTTTTCTAATAAGTCTTGCCTTCTCATGATGAGGCCAAAGTACGCCAGCCTCAGTTCAATCATCTCGACTCCCAGGGAGATTTCAGGCTTAATCTGTTCCAGGACCCACTTGTTTGTCTTTTCAGCTGTCCATGATATCCTCAGTACTCTTCTCTACCCTCACACCTCAAATGTTGAATTCCTTCTTATCTGCTTTTTTCACTGTCCAGCTCTCAAATCTGTACATGGTGATGGAGAATACAACGGCTTGGACAATTCTAACATTAGTGCTCAGTTGTATATCTTTACTTTTTGGGATCTTATCTAGTTCTTTCACAGCTGCCCTTCCCATTCCTTCTCTTCTTCTGATTTCTTGATTTCAGTCTCCATTCTGATTGATGTTTGATCCAAGATATGAGAAGTCTTTTATTATTTTGATTTCCTCATTTCTAGGTTGACTTTATGTAGGTTCTCTGTGGTCATTATTTTTGTTTTCTTTATGTTTTCCATTAAGCCTGCCTTTACATTTTCTTCTTTGACCTTCCTGAATAATTGCTCCAAGTCCATGAAGCTTTCTTCTAGTAGTATGCTGTTATCTGTAGGGGAGCAATGAGATTAGATAAACCACATGTTGTCTTTAGAAAGAGTCTGCAAACTATGCTACTGATGTACAGGGTAATGTTGTTGCAGCCCAATAAGTAAACAATAAAAAGGTCAGGAGGCCACTGAACAAAGATGTCATAGGAATGGGTTGTGACTATTTAGGGAAGCCCAGAGGGCAGGAATGGGCCTTCAAGAGGGCAAGAGTAGACTCAGGAGCCAGAGGTTAAGTCCATCCCTACTGTTCAGGGCTGATAATCATAGCAATAAAGTCAAAGCACAACCATCCTTTTCCCTAAGAAAATAAATTCACTTGGAGCAAATCAGTCTCCAACTTCCAGTACACCTGATCTAATATTTTAAACTTTATTTTACATTCATAACACTGAGGGCAATAAAGCAATATAAAGACAGATCATTTTCTTCTTCCTTGCTGTAGTTTCTATCCCTCATTTAACTTACACAGAGGGTTTTTGGTTTGTTTGTTTTGAAATCATTATCCCCTGTGTGATAAAAAAAGTAAAATTTCTTAATTATCATATGTTATAGGTCAAGACATGGAGAAATGACATCCCCATCAAACTTGGTAGGCATACATGTACAGGTAGCTCTAGATTCTACAGTTGGCACTCTACATTTGCAGCTTTGATTATTAACATATTTGATCAATATGTTCTCTTTATTAATCCCTAGGTTCTCCGCCTCAACTCTATGGTCAACCTGTGATGGATTCCTGGAGGTTCCTAGAGAGAACACTTCTCTAGGCATGTGTAGGTCCCCCAGTGCAAATCTATGGTCAACTATTGGCAAATTGCACTGGAGGACCTAGAGATTCCTAGAGAGGTGTTCTTTTTTAATTTGCAGTGTTTCCACTTTCACAGAGGTCCTGCACCCCTGACCCAGTAAATGTGGAGGGAACATGGTACTAACATTTGTTTGAGGTATTAATTGCTGGGGAAATTATGCGATAACACTGCCCCCTGCGCCTCTGAACTTGATTTTTATGCTCTATAAATCCCATTTAGGGTACTGTAAGGAGCTTAGACAACCCTGGCTGCATCCGGATGGCAATTCAGTGGCAATTTAGGTGTGATAGGATGTGACTGCCTCCCGAATTAATGCTGAATTTGGGAAAGGTAAGCTGGTCTGTTAACTCCATGTGATAGGGTTCTAAGTTCATATTTTAAAATCATATATCCGGAAAATCTTTAACACTTCAAAATTATATCATAGTGGTTCCACTTTAATTGCCATGGTTCCATCCTACAGAGCTCTGGGATTTGTAGTTCTGTAAAGTATTTGGAATTCCAAGCCGGAGAGCTTTACATTCCAGGATTCCATAAAATACAGCCATGCCAGGTTAGAGTGGAATCATAGTACTAAAAATTCTGTAGTGTGAAAGGTATGGTGTTTTGTCATCTTTATTGTCATCTCAGTCACATCAGTAAACTGAGAAGTCATCTACGCTGCAGAATTAATGCAGTTTGGTGTTGACTTAACTGCCATGGCTCAATGATATAGAGTTCTAGGATTTGTAGTTTTGTGAGATATTTAGCCTTCTCTGTCAGATAGCTCTGGTGCCACAACAAACTACAAATCCCAGGATTCCATAGCATTGAGCACTGACAGTTAAAGCAGTGTCAAATTGTATTAATTCTTCAGTGTGGCAGGAGCCTGGACCAGCTACTTCTAGATGTTGTATCAGACATCTTCCTACAGCTGTGTGCTCTACACTCTCCTGAATGGTGAGAAGAAACTACAGTGGCAGTACTTTGCATGACTACAAAAAACTACATCAGAAAATAAAAATGTTCAGATTACCTTGGTGAATAAAAATGAGTTGCCTGCTTCACTTAAGAAAGCATTACTAAATTGCCATAGGGAGGGCTCATCTCATCATTGAGCTTCCAGCAGTGAAGAGAGTACAGTCATCCCTCCATATTTGTGGCTTTGATATTTGTGGAATTGATTATTCACGGATTTGATTAATATGTTCTCTCGGAATCTCTAGGTCCTCCAGTGCAACTCTATGGTCAACATTAACTAAAAGTTGCACTGAAAGACCTAGAGATTCCTAGAGAGAATGCTCTACTAGGCATTTGTAGCTCCTCCAGGGCAGTTCTATGGTCAGTGTCTGTCAGACATTGACCACAGAGTTGCATTGGAGGACCTAGAGATTCCTAGAGAGGTGTCCTCTTAGGCCAAAACATGGTGTTTTGGTTACTTGCGGTTTTTCCATATTCACGGGGTCTTGTGCACCTAACCCTAGCAAATATGGAAGGACAAGTGTACAGTGGAACCTTATTATACGCAGGGGATCCGTTCCGGATTCCTCCGCGTATAAAAAAATCCGCCTATGCTCGAGCCCCATTGTTTCCAATGGGGCTTGTGCGCGGCGGCGCGGCGGCGCAGCAGCGCGCGAGCCCATTCAATTGAATGGGACGCACCGCCCCTTCCAACCAGCACCCGCCGGCGGCTTTGAGCGCCTATGCTCAAAGCCACCTATAAAAAGGCAGCGTATGAGGAGGCTCCACTGTACTCTCTTTATCATCAACCTCACTTCCATGAAGGAGTGGACCATGCTGGTAGATGCTGAAAGAACAGCAAGCAAATGGACACAGGCTAGTGGAATATATTTGACTATTTCAAGCTCATGTATAAGTCAAAGGCAGGTATGGGGGCCAAAAATTATGGGTTTTACTATGACCTATGGATAAGTCAAGGGTAAGATGTAGGGACATGTCATAGGATGTAAAGGAAGAAGCAAAGGAAAACAATACCATACTATGATTCTAGTGCAGTTAGATCAATTACTGAACTCTGATTCAATCATTTAACTCACAGTGATTCACTGGATCTCCTGTAGTTAGGACTAACAATGGGATTCGGGCTTTTATCTGTACATAAGTTGTGAAATTTTTTTTTAGTAAAATACCTCCACCTAGGCTTTAGAAGTCCCTATATTCTGTTGCAATGCTCATTTGTGCATATCCTGCAACCCAGCAAGTGGTTGCCACTTTTGGCCTGCAAAGGTATTGACCATAACAGAATAAGATGAGCAACTATTGCAGGTCCAGTGGCCACTTTTATATCCTGGGATCCTCTGAAGGCCACATAAACTACCAAAAAAAATTCAACCAAAAATACAAAAGTGGACATTGGTCTACTGTTTCTCAAAAATCAGTACATTTTGACATTAAACAACACAGGCCTTGCAACGGATTTGAAATACATTTGTCACGCTTGGAGGCGTCTAGGAGCAGCAAGTCACCTAGTTTTTAGGTCAGAAAAAGGTTGATCTGGGGATTCTGGATGTACTCCTTACTTACTTACTTA
>NW_024805530.1:0-4484 GCF_019175285.1 Sceloporus undulatus
CAGTGATGGAAAAGAGGGCAGCAGTCAAAATATTGGCACTCAAGAAAGACAAAGAGGATCAGCAGCTGAGCAGCCATCCAGCCAACCTTCCTTTTGCTGTAAGGCCACACTGGCCACAGGAAGTAGCACCCCTGGGCTACTGCCACTTCTGTATTCATATATGAAAGGCTGAGGAGGTGGTGGTGATGGTGAGCTGGGCATGGCTGAGGTAGATGCCGCTGGCCAGCTCACTGTTGTACACAGTATCAAGAAATGGGGGTGGGGGGTACTAGGGTTGTCACTTAAGAGGAAAGGGAGCAGTATGAGGGCCACTGATCTAATGTCGATGGATAGTGATGAGATTAAATTGATCTGAAAATGGAGGATATTTGCAAGATGAAAATTACTCTCTGCCATTCTAGATAACTATGGGACCTGCAAGATAATTGAGTTCTCAGTTGGACTGTGATCCAAAGAGGCTACGGAAAGCCCATAATAAATGTGTTTCATTATGGCTGGGTAAAAATTCTTATGGGTCCAAGGGTAACAATAGTAAAACCCTTTAAAGCTGATGGCATACCTCTGTTCTTTTTGTTGCTTGGTAGGGGGAGGGGGAGGATATGGATGTGGGGAATGCTTTGGCTGGGGAGGAAGAGGGTAACTTCTGCACGAGCAGAGCTCCCATTGAGGTGGTGTGGGGCAGGGGGAAGTATGGCAGTAGGAGAGCGGACTTGTGTTACAGAGGAAGGCAAGATCGATGCTTAATATCTATCTCTCCTTCCTGTCCCCCTCCTAACCAAGAGGTCCTGAGGGTCACTCCAACCATGCCACAAACCCTGTCTCTGCTCCTGTGCAACGCCAGGTCTATTAACAACAAGACCCACATCATCCATGATCTGTTGGAGGATAGTAGTTGTGACCTGGCTTGCATTACTGAAACCTGGCTTGGGCCTGAGGGAGATGCTGTGTGGGTGCAGGCCCTCCCTGCCGGGTTTTCAGTGAAGGACCAGTCCAGGTTAGGTGGGCGGGGGGGGGGGGGGGTGTTGCCTTGGTACATAAGAACACCTTGTCTCTCACCAGGAACCACATCCATCAAACTTCCTTTATCGAGTGTATTTACTTGACCCTGAAGGCCAGGGACAGTCTAGGGATTTTGTTGGTGTATCGGCCACCCTGTGCGCTAACAGACTCCCTTAACGAGCTGACACAGCTGGTCGCGGAGCTGCTGCTGGAAACACCCAGGCTACTTGTCCTGGGTGATTTCAACATCCCCTTCGCGGCCGACTTTATTCCATCTGGTGCGGCTCGGGAATTCATGGATACCATGGCGGCCATGGGCCTGTCCCAACTGGTCTCGGGTCCGACGCATTTCGCGGGTAATACACTTGATTTGGTCTTTTGTACGGACACGGAAAATCCATGGGCGGAAATAACTAATATTTCCGCCCTGTCATGGATGGATCATTTCCTGGTGGAGGCAAAAATCAAGGCTTCTACCCAGATCCCCCCCCGGGGGTGGTGGACCTATTAGAATGGTCCACCCTCGAAGGCTGATGGAACCCAAAAGGTTCCAGTAAGCCTTAGAGGGACACATGGTTGGAAATGACGGCGACTCTCTTGATGTCCTGACTGGTATCTGGGATACCGGTCTTTCTAGGGCTATACACAGTATCGCTCCCAAGCGCCCTCTCAGGCCTGCTTCCAAACGAAAGCCCTGGTATACGGAAGATCTCTGGGCAAGGAAGTGGGTTCTGCGACGGCTAGAGCATCGCTGGCGAAAACACCTACGCTTAGCCGACAAGGCTCTCCTAGACCGCCTTTTGGAGGACTACGGAGAGGCGATACGAGCAGCTAAGAACTCGTTCTATGGTGCTCGTGTTGCGTCCGCGGAGTCGCGTCCAGTAGAGTTGTTCAGGGTAGTCAGGGAGCTAACTCAGCTCCTTCCTGCCCCGAACCAGATCCTTGAACCTTCTAAGGCCTGCTGTGACCAATTTAACAACTTCTTCGCGGATAAAACCTCTTGGATAAGCGAAGGTCTTAACGCCGGCATTAGGGCAGAACCCAGAGTAGAGGTGTCCAGAGCCTCCGTGGACTCCATTAAACTGGATCGGTTTGAGTCAATCAGTACCGATGATGTGGACAAGATCCTTAGAAGCGTTCGGAAGACAACCTGCTTCCTCGATCCCTGTCCCTCATGGCTAGCGGCTCAGGGGGGACCGGTGGTAACTTCATTGTTACACCGGATTAGAAATACATCTTTGAGGGACGGGCAATTTCCATCCAGCTTAAAATTGGCCATAGTAAAACCGCTGCTAAAAAAGCCCTCCCTCGACCCCCTGATGCATAATAATTACCGGCCAGTCTCGCTACTGCCATTTTTAGGGAAAGTGATCGAGAGGGCGGTTGCAATCCAGCTTCAATCGATCTTGGATGAAACGGATTATCTGGACCCATTTCAAACCGGCTTTCAGGCGGGCTATGGGGTTGAGACGGCCATGGTCGCCTTGGTCGATGATCTCCGTCTGGGCATCGACAGGGGAAGCATGTCCCTGTTGGTGCTCTTGGACATCTCAGCGGTTTTCGATACCATAGACCATGGTATCCTTCTGGAGTGCCTGGCAGAGGTGGGAATCGGGGGCACTGCGCTCCAGTGGTTCCGATCCTACCTCTCTGGGAGGTTCCAGATGGTGCAGCTGGGAGACGTGTGCTCCGATAAGAGGGCCCTTACATCTGGGGTCCCTCAAGGAGCCATTCTGCCTCCCATGCTTTTTAACATTTACATGAAACCGCTGGGAGAGATCATCCGGAGACATGGGGCACGGGGTTATCAGTACGCTGAAGACACCCAAATAGTCTTCTCTATGTCTCCGACTGATGCAGTAACTGGGGATGGCATCTCTCCTCTCGTGGCCTGTCTGGAGTCGGTAATGGGCTGGATGAGGGAAAACCAACTCAGTCTGAATCCAGAGAAAACGGAGGTACTCGTGATAGGTTCCCCCGGCCCGGGGATGGTGGTGGTTCCACCTGTCCTGAACGGGATCACGCTTCCTGTGAAGGACTCGGTACGCAGTTTGGGGGTGCTCCTTGATTCGTCACTCCACCTTACATCTCAGGTGGATGCGACGGTCAGGAGCACCTGTTATCAGCTTCGGCTGATTCACCAGCTGCGTCCCTACCTGGACCGGAGGGACCTTGAAACGGTAGTACATGCTCTGGTAACCTCTCGTTTGGACTTCTGCAATGCGCTCTACATGGGGCAACCCTTGTACCATACCCGGAAGCTACAATTAGTGCAGAATATGGCAGCCAGGTTGGTTACTGGCATACCCAGAGCCAGCCACATAACACCAGTGCTGAAAGATTTGCACTGGCTGCCTATTCGCTTCCGGGCGCAATACAAGGTGTTGGTTATCACCTATAAAGCCCTAAATGGCTTGGGCCCAGGATACCTTGAGGACCGCCTCTCCCCATACAATCCGCCTTGCACTCTCAGAACATCTGGGCAGCACCTATTGAAGGTCCCAGGAGCCAGACTAGCCTCCACATCGAGGAGGACTTTTACCATCTCGGCCCCGACCCTCTGGAATTCTCTGCCCATTGAGCTCCGCTCGGCCACCTCCCTAGCCCAATTCAAAAAGGGGCTGAAGACCTTCTTGTTTAAATCAGCATTCCCTGATACAGGCCCCCCTTAGCCCCCCCCCCCCCCCCCGTCAGCAGTGGCAGCTGGCTAGGATGTTTTAATGCATTTGTTTTTAATGTATTGTATATGTATGTATTTTATAATGTTGTACACCACCCTGGTTATTTAGAAGGGCGGTATATAAATACATTTTTATTATTTTTATTATTATTAAAGCCTATTGAAGCCGGAGAGTCAAGATCAGCAAAATTCTTTACAAAGTGCATAGTTAAACTGTGAAATTTTCTGTCACAGGATTTAACTTTGACCACCATATTAAAAAGCTTTAAAAGAGGGATTGGACAAACACATGGATATAAAACTAGTTATCAATAGCTATTAATCATGATGTTTGTGTATTGGTTGATTGCTGTGTGAGCAGAATGGTGGACAATATAGGCTTTTGGTCAGATGCAGCATTGCCTCTAAATCTTCTTAGTTAAGCAGTTTTGTTTCTCCTACAATATATTCTAAGTTTTCTGGTGGTAGATCTTGACAACAATCTTTCATCCATTCCTCCATATGCCTTTAAGCATTTGTTTTACAGGTGATATGTAGACTGGTTTCTTCTTTATCTGCTTAATGTTACTTTGTTTTTAGGCAAACTGTGACTTGAGGCGACAAATAGATGAACAACAAAAAATGCTTGAAAAGTACAAAGAGCGGTTGAATAGATGTGTAACAATGAGCAAGAAACTCCTTATAGAAAAGGTGAGCTCTTGGCTTCCCAATTGTTTCTATAGCCTTTCCACCTTTGTCCTTTTTAAATCTCTTCAAAAATCTGTTTGAACTATCTTCATACTCTGCATAACTTGGAGCACTAATA
>NW_024805531.1:0-4484 GCF_019175285.1 Sceloporus undulatus
ATAGGGTTGCCTTAATGTCACTATATGCCAGAAATAACTTGAAGGCAAACAACAACAACAACAACAACAACAACAACAACAACAACAAACCATGACTCCCCAGTCTGGATGAGAGCAACAACTTTTAAATAGCAATGAACTCAACTGTCATCTCGGCCTCAGAGGGAGCCATCAGGCAGACCCAGCAACGTCAAGGTCTGCCTGAAGGAAGAGGCCCCTCCCTCCTCAACTGTCATCTCGGCCTCAGAGGGAGCCATCAGGCAGACCCAGCAACATCAGGGACTGCCTGAAGGACGAGACTTCTCCCTCCAACTGTCATCTTTGGCCTCAGAGGGAGCCATGCATGGGACTGCCTGAAGGAAGAGGCTCCTCCCTCCTCAACTGTCATCTCGGCCTCAGAGGGAGCCATCAGGCAGACCCAGCAACATCAGGGACTGCCTGAAGGACGAGACTTCTCCCTCTACTCCTTTAACTGTCACATTGTATTTTGTATTGTATTGCAATTTTTTACTGTACACCGCTATGATCATTGTGGAATAGCGGTCTATAAATAAAATGTATTATTATTATTTATTATTATTATTATTATTATTGTTTTTCCCTTCCTCATTATTTTTTATTATTAAATATATACACCCCTGTCTTGTTTTTATTTATTTTTTTCATTATTTTTATTATTAACTATATATAAATGGCCAGAAAGGGAGGTCCACTTCTGCCATCTGTCTAGGAATAATGCCAAAATGTCCTCAATTTTGAGCGTGCCTTAGAAACATGCATTTAGATTAACATTTTTTTAAAAATCATCAAATTTTTTCACGTGTCCTCCATTTTTATTAAAATGTGTCCTACATTTGAAAATGTTGTCCTACATTTGTCCTACATTTGTCCCGGTTTGGAGGTCCTGGCTTATGGCAACCCTATGTGTGCCACAACATTTGATTGTCCTGAGGCACAACTGTACTTGGGACAAGAGGCTACTGTCTGGACAGAATATGGAGAAATGGAATGGTTTCCTGTTGGCATGGAAGTCAGGCAAGGATGCATATTATCACCCTGTTTGATGCATATGCTGAACATATCATATGTAAAGCAGCATTAGGCTTGGAGAAAGGAGGTGTGAAAGCTGGAGGAAGGAACATCAGCAAGCTAAGATATGCAGATGACACCACACTATTAACTGAAAATAACAAAAATTTGGAATAATTATTGGAGAAAGTCAAAGAAGAAAGTACAAAGGCAGGTCTACAGTTGAACATTAGAAAGAAAGAAAGAAACAAAGACCACACTGAATTTACATAACTTTAAAGTAAATGATGAAGACATCAAAACAGTGTCAAGGTTTTTGCATACCTTGGCTCAATCATTAATAAGAGTGGAGAGTGTAGTAGTGAAATCAGAGAAAGATTAGAACTTGGAAGGGAAAGATTCTGAAATGTAAAGATATATCATTAAATACTAAAATTAGGATGGCACAAGCCATAGTATTTCCCATCTCTATGTATGGTTGTGAAAGCTGGACAGTGAAGAAAGCTGATAGGAAGAAAATCAAGTCATTTGAGATGTGGTGCTGGAGAAGAGTTCTGTGGATGCCATTGACTGCTAAAAAGACAAATCAATGGGTCCTAGAACAAATCAAATCTGAATTTTCCCTATAAGCCAGGATGACTAAACTGAGACTGTTGTACTTTGGGCATATTATGAAAGAAAGGACTCACAAGAAAATATGATAATGCTTGGTAAGGTGGAAGGCAGTAGGAAGAGAGGAAGACTGCACTCTAGATGGATAGGGAAGACTGCAGGACCATGAGTTTGCAGGACCTTAGGAGGTCTGCTGAGGATAGGGTGACATGGAGGTTTCTCATTCATGGGGTCACCATGGATCAAAGTCAACTTGAAGGCAGCTGACAACCACAACAAGCTCAGAGATGAAGCCTGAAAAACTCACCTCCCTCCAGGACTATGACCCTGAAGGGAAGATGCTATCAGTGTGAATTTCATCCGGGGAAAAAAGGAAAGAACTGAAGCAGGGGGTTAAAATATAACAGACCTCACTGTCCACCAGACCCAGGTAAATGCTGCTTTGATCAGTCCTGCAGCTTGTGCCATCATTAACTCTCCTTTTTAACTTCCATAATTCAATTAACCTTCACTCTAATTGTTAAACCATTTAATTACTTCCTAGTTGCAGGAATTCTGGAATGATTTGCTAGACTTACTCTGTCATGTCCTTTCAGCTGGGCTGTGAAGACTCCAGTGGAATAAATTATTTTTTTTCTTCTATTCTGTTTGCTTTCACCATCCATATCTTTGAAAACTGATTTTTATCTGTTTCTATGGAGTGGTACCAGTCAGCAAGGAGCATAATGCATAATCCAACATAGCAATCTGAAGTCGTGGGATGCTGGAGAGGAATTTTGTGAGTGAATAAGCATTACATTCTAGAGGTAAAACAAACTGCTTCAGGCGCTACCATTTGTGGATAGATTTAGGCAGGAACTGGTGACTGAATGGTACAGGAAGGCTTTAAAGGCATTTTAACACATTTTCTCTTTCTCTGTATCTATACATCTGTAATTAGGCTCTGTTTCAAGCAGAAAAAAAGTTTGGGGCTAGTGTTGCAGACATTTCCAAAATAGTGCAAGGTCTTGTGGGCAAAAACTCACTGGAAGGATAGGTCTAAAACCTGTGGTCCTCCAGATGTTGTTGGACTGCAACCTCCATCATCCCAACCCCATAGCTAATAGTAAGGGATGATGACTGACGACCAGAATTACCAATGATAGTTCAACACCATCTGGAGAGCAACATACTTCCTCTACTATAGTTCTCCAGCCCTGGAGTGAAAGCTCCAGGCTATGGCAATATTCCTTGATGTTCTGCACCACCACCATCACATCTGGAGTTCACTTGAGAATTTTGGATTTGACAGTCTTTAGCCACCATATGCAAAGTATATTGCTAAAATACAGGCTCCCCAGTTCCACCTTTATTTAGTATTCATTTATTTCCCACATGGGCTGAGTGGGAATTTGAACCTGGCTGCCTTCAGTCCCAGCCTGATTCTAGTAAAATTCCAAATTGTAAATATACAACTGCAGAGGCAGAAGAGTATGTAAGAAAAAACTATCCAGTACCATTCTTATATGAAAGCCACCATGGTGTTTCAGTGTTGGACTAGGACTCTGGGAAACCAGGGTTAGAATCCCTGTTTATCCCTGGAAAACTGCTGGGTGACCTTGAGCAATTTACATTCTTTCAACTTCAGAGGAAGACAATGGCAAACCCCTTCTTAAAAAAAATCTTGCCAAGAAAACCCCATATGTTCACCTTAGGGTCACCATAAGTCAGAAATGAATCATAGTCACAGAGCAAGAACTTTTCATATATGTCCTTGTGAAGACCAAGTAAGTCCTTGTAAAGAGATTTGAAGATAATAGTGCCCGAACAGACACCAAAATAAAGTTGCTTCAGGTCACTTTTAAAGTATGCTGTTTAAATGACACATGCATCTTAAGAGGCCAGAAGCTGTGCTAAAGCTGTGCTCCAGTCCTTTGGACTGGAGTGTGGCTTTGGCATGACTTCTGGCCTCTTAGGATGCATGCATCATTTAAATAGCATACCTCCAAAGTGACCCGAAACAGCTTTATTTTGGTCTGTCTGTTTGGGCCCAGTAGGGATAAAAGAAATCTGAATGCTGCAAAATACAAAGGAGAACAGTTGACAAGAGCCATCAGGGGTCAGGTGAACATATGTTGTAATTCTGTGACTGTCCCATTCAGTGTGTGGAAGAACCATTACAAATTAAGCATCTCTGCTATCAACTAAGCGACAATATTTTTCAACAGAGGAGTTTGCACATTATGAGTCATCAAGTGATGAGACATCTCGTGATATCTGTGCATGTCTGAATCAGCCCTGAGTTTACATCACATCAAATTTCCATCTGCCTCCATCAGGGCAGGAAGTGTGCTACACCATATAGCATAAACTCAGCATCTACCCGATGGTATTTCTCCCGCCACCATGTCCCTCCCTGACACAAAGACAGGAGAAGAAGCTGTAGCATTATTGAATGAATGAATGAAAGTTTATTTCTAGACCGCTATTCCTTAGAGATCATAGCGGTTTACAAAATTTAACATCAAAAGACAATACAAAGTGAAAGCCCATAACCCAACAATAAAAAACCCACACGTACCACTTAAAAACAATACAACAATTCTACAAACATTCTAAACAATAATTCAATATAAAAACCAATTAAAACACATTAAAACACATATAACAAATTAGCTGGATCGATTAAAATGCATAGAGAGAAAGGGATAACATGAAGGCACATGACGGAAGAAAAAGGTCTTCAGGTTCTTCCTAAAAAGATCTAGAGAGGTTGCTGAGTGGAGCTCGTCGGGCAAAGAGTTCCAGGTCTGCGGGGCCACGATGGAGAATGCCCTTTGTGAAGAAGACACAAACCTTGCCTT
>NW_024805532.1:0-4483 GCF_019175285.1 Sceloporus undulatus
TTCATTTTGATCCTGGGTTTTTTCCCCACTCAGATGAATTTTGAGATTTCCCTCTGCCATAATGTAAACAGTTTTTTTGTTGTGTATAATTGGGATTGTTTGGAAAAGAAATACTAATCTGGGAAGCACAGTCATCTGTATTAATGATATTCTTCCTAGAAGGGACAACTTTTATTTTGTCCATTTTCCAAGGTCTTTCTTTATTTCTTTCCAAATTGCTTTGAAATTATTATGAAATAAGTCAGAATTTTTATTATTTATATTGATGCCCAAATATTTACCTTTTTCCCTACATTGAATCATGATAGATTTTCAAGTCTTTGTTCTTCCGCTGTTGTCATATTTTTCATTATTATTATTGTTTTATCCTTATTAATCTTTAATCCAGAAACAATCTCAAATTCATTTAATAACGATACTAATTGTTGTACACTGTTTTCAGGGTTTTCCAAAGTAAAGACAATATCGTCCATGAATGCTCTTATTTTGAACTCAAATTTCTTTATTTTAATTCCTTTAATGTTGGTTCCTGATCTTATCCTATTACTTAGTGTTTTTAAAACCAAAATAAATAAAAGAGGGCATAACGGGCAGCCTTGTCATTAACAGCAGTAGAAAATTGAGGCCAGGCCTCCCCCCAGTTGCATAGGCCCAACAGTGACCTCTCCGGAGGCAGGCATGGGTCTTGGAGCCACTGGAGGCATCCAGGCTGGCAGAGGAGTGGGTTGGGCAGCCACTGAAGGCATCCAAGCAGGCTGAGAGGTGGGCCTAGGGGCAGCTGCCCGATGAGCTCAGAGTCATGTCTCCAGCCTGCCACTGATACACAATGCCTGGTCAATTAGCAACTGCAAAGTCGCTGGGGGTGTTGTCCAGGCTAGCTCACCCCAAAATGTCCTCCTCTGCCTTGAACTGGCTGTGTAGGGCAGGGTCATTCCATCCCCAGTTGGGGATCAGCATCTTGAAAGCAGTTACATATTGCAAAACAGTACTGTGGCCTTGACAAAGATTGTAGACCTCCCAGTCAGCAGTCTCAGTTCTCACTGGATTTCCTCAAGCTGTCTGGAACTCCCCTACAAGGGAAATATAGGCAGGATACAGACCGCCCCTTTGGAGTGGCCTGCAGCCGCTCCATTCAAACACAGATTGGGGCCAGGGCAGCCACAGAGACAGCCCAAAGGCCCCAGTCCGGCACTTTTCGGGACCAGGGTGAAGCGGCAAAATGGTCCCAAAAAGGGGTGTCCTTGGGGCTTCATGCCCCAGGACAACCTGGGAGCCACAGCCAGGAGAGAAAGGGGGCCCTTGGCCCCTTTCTCCCTGACGCCGTTCCCACAGCCATTTTGTAGCTGCGGGAACAAGGCGCCCTCCAGAAAGAGCTCCATTTAGGAGCTCTTTCCAGCGCCGTTGTTAGGCCACCACAAGCGGCCTGATGTGGCACGAACACGTCACGCCTGCACTGCATCGTTTGGACGTGATGTCATAATGGTGCTGGCACCAGCGGTACGTATTAGGGTTAGGGAGCTTGCAGATGGTGCGTGCTCCCTAACCCTAATACCGGCACTGGTACACTGATTTTGGCTGTCTATACTATGTCATCTTCATTTAGCAGCGGGCTGTTCTGCCTAATCAAGGGTGTAACCCAGCTGGCTGCAGGCCCAGCCAGGAGGTTGATAAGAAAGGCAACTTTCACTGCATGAGTGGGGAAATCCTTTCCCCTCACATTCATGTACAACTGGTAGCTAGCAGGAATGCTTCCAATTGCTCAGGCTCCCCCAGGAACTTTTCAAGCAAATAAATAGGCACTTTCCATCAAGGGGGAACAGGGACAGGGCTACCAGCTGCAGCTGTTGTTGGATCTGATTAATCTGCCCTTGTAATGTATTTACAGTAGCTACAAGTTGTATATGATCTGAAAGCTCCTGGTTCTGTTATTTCAGTGCCTCCATTCTGCCTGCCTGGAAGATTTATGGGGTGGCTGACAAGATTGTCCTGTTTACCTTAGCTGGCAGAGATCAGGGACAGGAGGTCAGAGTAAAAGTCCAGTCTGCAAAGCCTAGTCAAATATCAGGAAGCCAAAAGAGATAAGCACAGACACAGTCCAAAATATTGTTCCAAGGGTCTAACAACCAGAGTCCAATTCAAGTTATCCATGAGATATGAAACACAGTAGTAAAAATAATCTCCAGGAATGATTGTCAGCCACACTGAAGTGAAGCAGCTGGCTTCTTTTAAGGACTCTCAATATGCCTCAGCTGTAGTCAATTACCTATCCTCTTGGCATCCAGCTGGGATGAGCATCTCAGGAACTGGCCCTGGGACTTTCATGATAAACTCTATCTCTTCGTCCTCCGAGTCCTGCTTACCCTCTGAGGCTGCAGAGGAATCCCCCAGCCCAGGGTACTCCGCCGAACCTCCTGGCACCCCAAAGTCTGTTTCTGCATCAGGCTCAGAGTCCCTCTCTTCATCAGCCCCAGGGCAGGCCATGACACCAGGTGACAGGAAGGATCAGGCCCCCTCCCTAAATGTAGCCATAGGCATGACATGTCCTGATGTAAGAGTCTGTTGAATTATGAAGATCTAATTAGCTATCATGTATGGTTTGGTTTTCCACAGTCCAAGCCCCTCATACCTGATACACCATCCAGGCCTTGAGGGTTTAGGGGCATCTAAGCCTTTGGAGATTGAGTGCCCCCAGGCTTGCCATCTGCAGAGGAGGAGGAGAGCCTGCCATGTTGTGGTGGTGGTGGTGGCAGTGACCAAGGAGTGCTGGTGATCAGGGCCATGGAGAGACCCTGGCTGGGCACTGGGAGAAGCAGACAGTGGCAGCAGGACTAGAAATTGGGGAATATAGGTGGAGCCTCCTGCCTGTGTACCCATCTGTGACGGGGTGGGAGGGAAGAGTTGCCCAGGGGTGCTGTGGAAGCACCCTTTCCTGCTCTGGCCCTGCTGCTCATTGTCCCTAATTGTGGTCCAGCAGTGTGCACGTGCTGCCACTGAGATTAGGGAGCTTGCCATCTGCGGATACTCAAATCCATGGATGACAAGTCTGCTGATACCAAGAGCCAACTGTGTTTCTATTGCTGTGAGAAGTTCTTGAAGTAAATGTTGTTTATTCTGTCAGATTTGCTTTAATTTGTTAATTTATTTAAAAGTCATTTATTTAAAAAGGTTGAAGGCTAGACTTGTACCCCTGCAGATACCCAAGCGAGATCTTGGCTGCTCTTAGACCCTCTTCTCCCTTTTCAGAGACATCTCTGCAACTCTGGAAAAAGGGGAAACTGGGTCCCTGCCAAGCCCCAATTATCTTTCCTCTTCCCGGAGTGCCGATTTCCAGGGTTTCTTTTTGGACTGAAACCCCTTAAAACTCAGCAATTTGGGGGTTGTGAAATGATGAACATTTTGGCCCCATACAGACAGGCCAAAATAAAGCTGCTTCGTGTCACTTTGGAGGTATGCCGGTTAAATGATGCATGAGTCCTAAGAGACCAGAAGCCACACCAAAGCCACGCTCCAGTTCTAAGGACTGGAGCACAGCTTTGGTACAGCTTCCAGACTCTTAGGACGCATGCATCATTTAAACAGCATACCTCCAAAGTGACCTGAAGCAGCTTTATTTTGGCCTGTCTATATGGGGCCTCTGTTTCACAGTTGAGCATTTTGTCATCTCAACCAGAAGGCTTCCTTTCTTATTTTGGAGGATTTCTTATTTTATTGCTTCAGCTATTCCTTGGAGTTGGACTTAAAGTTTATTATTGTATTATAACCTTAGCTTTTGGTTTTATATGTTGTATTCAGTATATTTATGTGTACAAAAGCAGGATTGCAATGTTTAAAGAAAGAATGCCCTGAGATGCATCAAAGTGTTCTCCCTGATACACCATTTTTCATAAAAATGTTTCAGAATTTGAGCTATCATCGATCTTTTCCAAATTGTATTTTCCCTTTGCACAGATGAAATTATCCCAAATGCTTTCTCATTGGTGCGTCTTCTCTTTCATGCTAGACTGTGCCTCATTCCAGGTGTGTCAAGAGGTGTCTGCCTGGATATGCCAAAAAAATTCAGGCAGCAAAGCCACTCTGCTGCTACTCTTGTGACCTGTGTGCGGTAGGAACCATCTCCACTGAGGAAGGTAGGAGAACCCTGAGGAAATGCGAACCTGGTTTTCCTTATCAGTATCTTTTCCTTACATTTAATAGAGAGAGAATGATGGTTTGTTTCTTTATTTGACTAAGTGGATATGTTTTTGTTTGCTATTAAATCACTCCTTCTCTTAAGATACAGAACGATGCATCAAATGTCCAGAAGATCAACATCCAAACAAAGGCCAAGATCAATGTCTCCCCAAAGTCATCACTTTCTTGTCTTACGAAGAACCTTTGGGGATTGTCCTGGCTTCTTTTGCTCTAGTCTTGTTTCTCTGCACAGTGGTTGTCTTACGTATCTTCATCAAATACCTAGACACTCCAGTAGTCAAAGCCAACAACC
>NW_024805533.1:0-4483 GCF_019175285.1 Sceloporus undulatus
TTTTGTCCAAACTGAGTTTGCTTAGCTCCATGGTTGATTCCAGAGGCCCTTTGTTATCCCAAATGCTGGCGTTTGGGTAGGACACCCGCAAGTGCAATGCTTTTAGGGGAATTTAGTACTTAGCTGAAAAGAGAGATATAGTTTAGTTGGGGCAAGAGTGACCTTGGGATTCAGCCCAACTATACCAGGCCTGGAATCACACAGAACTCCAAATGCATTTGAAATAGGTTTTTATATTTTATTTAGGGGAGAAGCAAAACACACACACACGTAAGCATTCACACACATACAGAAGAACTAGATAACAATTGGGAGTGATCAATAGATATAAGACTTTCATAATGGTAATACTTTACTTAGGCGGATCTGGATTCCAATTGCTGAGGGTTCAAAACGGGAAGTGAAGTCAGGAGCTCCTGTGACAAGTGGGGTTGGCGAGAGCACTGAGATTCTTAACCATATAAACCAACAGACTGTCTGTCTGTAATTGGACTGACATCAAAGAACAGCCATCCAGGGCAGATATTTATACTGTAATTGTTGCTTGAGGGCAGAAACCGAGTGTTCAAAAAGGTTTAAATTGTTTTAGAATGATTCCTGGGGGGGAAAGAATGGTCTGAAACCGAATTGAATGCAAGGGGTGCTTGGTGCCAATATCTCAGACAAAAAGGATTAGTACACTGGCTCTAAGGTGTATCTTGGCCCTGAATTCCAATTGCGTTGAAAAGCCAACATACAGCACAATCTGAAGGTGACGCTCCCAGATGCAGCTCAACAATAACAAAGCAGTGTATGGAAGCAAATATCAAGATATAGATATTGGCAATGCACTGACCACATTGCACACTAAAAAATAAGTCACAAAAACAGTTGATTTCATTGAAATCCTTGGAGAATTTCTCTCTTTAGTTGCAAAATAATACAAATATTTGCAAGCTCTCCTCTCCGACTTCCATCAATTTCACCATGTCTTGTACATACAACTCCAATGCAATCCACACCAATCCGCATGTGAGCTGCATACTGTATTGATTGTGAGTCATCTCCTGGTGCCAAACAGAATGAAGGAACCTCTGCAGTTAGCTTGCATCATGTCTTGGCTCTGACTCGGGACTCAATGGCAGTCTCACAGGATATGATGACACCTGTCAATCAAAGTATTTTTGCACATGGTTAATCGAATATTTTTGCAACAATCCTTTGACTATCTGCTTCCACTGATTCCCTCAAGGCAGTCCCCATTCTTTGCTAGCTCCTATGAGTAAGAATACGATCGGTACATGGATTTAGGGGCATAAGCAGCAGGGTCATGCTTGGGTTACTTACAGCAACTTTCTTAATTTCATCTCTAATAAGGAGGGGTTAATGAGGGCTAAATCATGAGGTAACACCCTCCTCTCTTAACTCTGATTTTCAGTGTTATCTGTCATTGTCGTTCTTTACAGAAAAACATTTGAATCATGAGAGAGTCCACACAGGAGAGAAGCCATACAAATGCCAGCATTGTGGGAAAAGGTTTTCTCGGAGGTCACACCTAGTGACACATCAGAGAGTCCACACAGGAGAGAAGCCATACAAATGCCAGCGTTGTGGGAAATGTTTTGCCTACAAGTCAGTGCTTGTCATGCATCAAAGAGTCCACACCAGAGCGAAGCCATATAAATGCCAGCATTGTGGGAAATGTTTTTCTCAGAAGTCACACCTAGTGACACATCAGAGAGTCCACACAAGAGTGAAGCCATACAAATGCCAGCATTGTGGGAAATGTTTTTCTTCGAAGTCACACCTAGTGACACATCAGAGAGTCCACACAGGAGAGAAGCCACACAAATCCCAGGAGTGAACGAATATTATTTTTGTCAATAAGGAATACAAAAATTATATTTTCAATCCAGTGGTGCTAAGAAAAGTCCCTTGTGATTTTGCTTGTAAGGTTTGCCCGTCCATATGTCTGTTTATGTTTTAAAGTTATATTTTGTTAAGATTAGGTTTTAATTGCCAGTATAGATAATGGCTTTGGGTTGTAAATTTGAATGGGGATTGTGGGTCATGGTATAGGTTAGGTAAATGGGGGGGGGGCGGCGGGCTGGGATTTGTTGCCACTGGCTAGAATAGTTATGAGAATGATAGATTTTGAAAAGTGTGGGATGTTGGCTGAAGAAAGTTGGGGGCAGGTATTAACGGAAAGGGCTAGTTTGTGGGAATGGCAAAGGGGAGCTTGTTACCTGTGGGGCATAGACTGTGGGAATTGGAGGTGGGGGCTAGGTTTGGAAGAGAATTATGTTTTAGGTTTTGGAGTTTTAATGTATTGTTTGTATTGTAGTGGGCAGTTCTGGCTTAAACACTGAATTTCTCTGTGTTCTCAATAAAGTTCTTTGCTGTTTCAACACACTGGACTCTTTGATGCACAGAAGTTCTGAATTTGCCTAAAACTGACCCTTTCTTCTCTCCTCAGTCCTCAGCTCCATTCCCAGCCATAAGAACAGCAGAGGTAAACACACACATACACACAGACACAAACATACAGGATACACAGAGAGAGCTTTATTTCCAAATCAGAGCCTTCCTTTCCTGCCTTTCCCTACTGAATCCAGGTCTGCACGTTGGGCTCCATTGTGGTCTCCTCAAAGGAAGTAAGGAGGGAAGGAAGGGGAGGCCGCTGAACCCCTGGCACATACCTTCCTTTCCCGCAAAGGCCGCCAGTAGAATAAGAAGCAGCAGCAGCAGCAGCAGCAGCCTGGCCCTAGCAATCCCTGTGCATAAATCCATGAATAAAGACATTCATGACATATTGTGACCCATTGTGAGCTCAGTCTGCTGCTCCTTACCTGAAGGATTGAGACAGGACTATTGTGATCTCACCCAAATGTTCCTTGCCTGAAAGACTGAGATGGGAGTATTATGACTTCTGGCTCGTGCTCTTTGTCTGAAGGATTGAGATTGGCCCACTGTAACTTCAGTCTGATGCTGCTTACCTGACAGATTGAGATGGGACTATTGTGACTTAAGGCTGGTGCTTCTTACCTGCAGGAATGAGATGGGGCTATTGTCATTTCACACTGCTGCTCCATACTTGGAGGATTGATACTGGTCCATTACGACCTCAGACTGATGCTCATTGCCTGAGAGATTGAGACTGGCATGGTCTGACTTAAGGCTGATGTACCTTGCCTGAACGATAGAGACTTTCATATTGCGACCTCAGGCTGATGCTCCTTTCCTGATGGATTGAGAGTCCCATTGATCTCAGTCTGATGCTCCTTGCCTGAAGCATTGAGACTGTCCTATTGTGACTTCAGTTTGATGCTCCTTACTATTAAAACCCCCAACACACCTCCAAATTATAAAAACATTACCCAACCCCTAAAAAGCTATTAAATAGCAAGAAAATTTAAAACATTCCAAACCTAGAACAGTAAAAAAGTTTTTTTCAGGCAAGAAATGGATCATTTTCTGAAGGCGAGAGGGGAGGGCAGGAATGTTACATCAGTAACAATTTCCATCACACTAACGATGGCAAGGGTCAGGGTCAGGGGGAGGGAGAGGCATGTCAATAGATCTAATCTAGTCTGGAAAGGCCTGCCGGAAGAGATCCGTCTTAATAGCCTTCCTAAAGACTTCCAAGGTGGAAATATGACGGATCTCATCCAGAGGCCGTTCCAGAGCCTGGGAGCGGCTGAAGAGAAGAACCTCTGGGTCACCGCTCAAAGTCTGGTCTTCTTGAGTTGCAGCAGGTTCTTCCCAGAGGACCTGAGTCTGTGGGTGGATTGTATGGGAGGAGGTGCTCCCGCAAATAGTCAGGACCTAAGCCAGGTAGGGCTTTAAAGGCTAAAACCAACACCTTGTATCTTGCCCAGAAACTAATGGAAAGCCCATGGAGGGATTTAAGAACCGGTGTCAAATAGAAAGCATCACACAGGATAGGGTTCAATAGCATTGGAAACAAGATTTTTCTAGTGGGGAGGGGAGGAGAGTTTTCTCTGGAGTACTGGGGGTAGTGGGCTCTGGGGGGGAGTAGGGCAAAGCCAAGAGGAGGGAGATGGGGGAACCTCAAAACTCTGGCAATCCCCTGACAACCTGGGAACTAGGTTTAGAGGTCCTCCATTCATTCCAAATACCACTGCCCTTGTCTTGAAGGGAGAGAAGAACCAGCAGTACCTGCTTGACCTGATCCCCTTCCCCACTGCCATTTCCTTCTCTTTTGTGTCATTTCTTTTTAGATTGTAAGCCTGAGGGGCAGAGAATTGTCTAATTAACTATCTGTAAGCTGCCCTGGGATGCTTTGTGGCTGAAGAGAAAATAATAAATACTTTAAATAAATAAATAAGTATAGAAGCAACAGTTCCCAAATTATTGTGTTATAGCATCAGCAATATAGCATGTACACTTCTGTACCCCTTATCAGTGCACTCAGCACTCCCTAAATGGTTTACAACCTGTAAGCCAATTGCCCCCAACAAGCTGGCTACTCATTAGACTGAAC
>NW_024805534.1:0-4481 GCF_019175285.1 Sceloporus undulatus
GAGACCGTGTGCTCGTTGCTGAAGGGGAGGAGCTTCTGTGAGTCACATCTGTGAGTCACAAGGGGGCGGAGCTAGCAGACTAGCTTTATATACCAACTTCCAGAGTTTTAGTTTTAGTTTTCTTTAACTCAACAACTCTACTCAAGTGGCATCAGGTTAGAATCAGATATTGAAATAGAACCTTGCCTTTAAGTATCAGATAGCAGCCAGTACATTCCTTTAAAGAAGTATTCCCAGTAGATTGACTGTTATAGTCATTACTAAAGACTTTGCAGTATGGACAACGAGGGATCTGCTGTAGTCACCTGCAACTCTTGTGGGATGTTTCTCTTCTTGCCCACAGAAGTCGAGAACTTCACATGCACCAAGTGCAAGTTGGTAGCACTCTTGGAGGAGAAAGTGCAGCAGCTGGAGTCAAGAGTAGCTACACTTCAGCATATTAGGGAACAAGAGGATTTCCTGGACACAATAGAACTAACCATCTTGGATGAGTACCATGCAGAGGAAGATGCTACTTGCCATACACAGGAGGCAGACAGCTGGAGGAATGTCACAAAGAGAAGTAAGCCAAGAAGGAATTGTTCTGGGAGCTTGCAGCTAGAGAATCGATTCGAAGCTCTTTCCCTTAACAAGGAGGATGAAGAAGAGCAGCATGGACAGACTTCAGGGACAGAGCAGGGGAGCCTGAGAGTCCCACCCGAGGGAACAGTCGCTGCTAAGCCTCGGAGGAGGCGTGTGGTCATAGTGGGGGACTCCTTGCTGAGGGGTACAGAAGCAGTGATATGTAGGCCTGACAAGATGTCTCGAGAGGTGTGTTGTCTTCCAGGTGCAAAGATCCGTGATGTGACAGAGAGGCTGACAAGACTGGTCAAGCCTACTGACCAATACCCCTTCCTTTTGGTCCACGTGGGAACTAATGATACTGCAAGACACAGCCTTCAGAACATCAAAAGGGATTACGAGGCGCTTGGTAGGAAGCTGAAAGGAATGGATGTACAAGTTGTCATCTCGTCTCTTCTGCCAGTTGAAGGGCATGGTCCAGGAAGGGAGAGGAAAATAGCAGATGTGAACAACTGGCTTCGCAGATGGTGCCGCCGAGAAGGATTTGGATTCTTTGATCATGGGCTGCGGTTCCACGAGGAGGGACTTCTTGCAACAGACGGGTTGCATCTCACGCCAGTTGGAAGAAATGTTTTTGCCAACAGTCTCAAGAACTTGATCAGGAGAGCTTTAAACTGAGTTCCGAGGGGAAGGGAGACAATATTAAGGAAGGCGAAAGGGATGGCGAAAATAGTCAAACTGACATAGAGGAAACAAGGCAAACAGTGCAAGGACCCAACAGTGGGAGGCAAAAAAACTTGCACAGGCAGCAAGTAAAAGGGAACTATGGTCTGCGATGTCTCTACGCTAATGCACAGAGCATGGGAAATAAGCAAGATGAACTCGAACTCCTAATACAACAAAGCAAATATGATATAATAGGCATCACTGAAACCTGGTGGGATGAGTCTCATGATTGGAATGTGGAAATAGAGGGGTATAACCTTTTAAAGAGAAATAGGCCAAACAAGAAAGGAGGAGGAATAGCACTATATGTCAGAGATATTTACACCAGTGAAGAGATCCAGGACATCAATCATGGAAGCCAGGTGGAGAGCATCTGGGTAAAAATTAAAGGGGAGGGAAACAACAAGGATGTTACGGTGGGAGTCTACTACAGACCCCCAAGTCAGACTGAGGAATTGGATGATATCTTTCTAGAACAGATGACCACACAGTCAGAAAAGAGAGATGTAGTAGTGATGGGCGACTTCAACTATCCTGATATTTGCTGGAAGTCAAACTCAGCAAAATCCTCAAGGCCTAGCAAATTCCTCACTTGCCTGGAAGACAGTTTCATGGTCCAAAAGGTGGAAGAGGCAACAAGGGGGTCAGCTATTTTAGATCTGATCCTAACCAACAAGGATGACTTGGTTAATGGGGTGCAAGTGGTGGGATCATTAGGTGGAAGTGACCATGTTCTCCTGGAGTTTGTAATACAGTGGAAAGGAGAAGCCAGGCATAGTCAGACACGCATCCTAGACTTTAGGAGAGCAGATTTCAGTAAACTTAGAGAAGTATTGAGGGCAATTCCATGGTCAGAAATACTAAAAGATAAAGGAGTTCAGGACGGATGGGACTTTCTCAAAAGGGAGATACTGAAGGCACAATTTCAAACAGTTCCAGTGAGAAAGAAAAACGGGAGGTGTCTCAAGAAACCAGGATGGATGACTAAGGAACTTTCAACCGAGCTAAGTTTGAAACGGAACATGTATAAGAAATGGAAAAAGGGGGAAATCACAAAAAAGGAATTCAAAGAAATAGCAGGCATGTGTAGGGGTAAAGTCAGAAAAGCTAAAGCACAGAATGAACTCAGGCTTGCTAGAGAGGTTAAGAACAATAAAAAGGGTTTTTTTGGATATGTCCGCAGCAAAAAGAAGAAGAAGGAAACGGTAGGGCCACTGTGTGGAGAAGATGGCAAAATGCTAACAGAAGACAGAGAAAAGGCAGAATTACTCAACACCTTCTTTGCCTCAGTCTTCTCAGAAAAGGCAAAGGGTGCTCAACCTGAGGATAATGGAGCAGAGGACAGGATAGGGGCATTTCGGTACAGAATAAGTAAAGAGATAGTAGAGGAACACCTTATTAATCTAAATGAATTTAAATCTCCGGGACCAGATGAACTCCATCCAAGAGTATTAAAAGAACTGGCAAATGTAATATCGGAGCCATTGGCAATAATCTTTGAAAACTCCTGGAAAACAGGAGAGATCCCAGCAGACTGGCGGAGGGCAAACGTTGTCCCCATCTTCAAAAAGGGGAAAAAAGAGGATCCCAACAATTATCGTCCAGTTAGTCTGACATCAGTACTAGGAAAGATTCTGGAGCAGATCATTAAACAGAGAGTCTGTGAACATCTAGAAGGCAATGCCATAATCACAAAAAGTCAACATGGGTTTCAGAGAAACAAGTCATGCCAGACAAACCTAATCTCTTTCTTTGATAAAATTACCAGCTTGGTAGATGAAGGGAATGCTGTGGATATAGTATATCTTGATTTCAGTAAGGCCTTTGACAAAGTTCCCCATGACATTCTTGCAAACAAGCTTGTAAAATGTGGGCTAGACAAAGGAACTGTTAAATGGATCTGTAATTGATTGACCGGCCGAACCCAAAGGGTGCTCAACAATGGCTCCTTTTCATCCTGGAGAAAAGTGACCAGTGGGGTCCCACAGGGCTCTGTCCTGGGCCCAGTGCTATTCAACATCTTTATCAATGACCTGGATGACAGAATTGGAAGCATACTTATCAAATTTGCAGATGATACCAAATTAGGGGGAATAGCTAATACCCCAGAGGACAGGATCAAGATTCAAAATGACCTGAATAGACTAGAAAGCTGGGCCAAAGCTAACAAAATGAAATTCAACACGGAGAAATGTAAGGTATTGCACTTAGGGCGGAAAAATAAAATGCACAGATATAGGATGGGTGACACCTGGCTGAATGAAACTACGTGTGAAAGGGATCTAGGAGTCCAAGTAGACCACAAGTTGAACATGAGTGAACAGTGTGATGCGGCAGCTAAGAAGGCCAATGCTATTTTAGGCTGCATCAATAGAAGTATAGTGTCTAGATCAAGAGAAGTAATAGTGCCACTGTATTCTGCTCTGGTCAGGCCCCACCTAGAATAATGTGTCCAGTTCTGGGCGCCACAATTCAGAAAGGACATTGAGAAACTGGAGCGTGTCCAAAGGAGGGCGACAAAAATGGTGAAAGGTCTGGAAACCATGCCCTATGAGGAACGACTTAGGGAGCTGGGGATGTTTAGCCTGGAGAAAAGAAGGTTGAGAGGTGATATGATCACCCTGTTTAAATATTTGAAGGGATGTCATATTGAAGAGGGAGCAAGGTTGTTTTCTGCTGCTCCAGAGAACAGGACCCGGAACAATGGATGCAAGCTGCAGGAAAAGAGATTCCACCTGAACATTAGGAGGAACTTCCTGACAGTAAGGGCTGTTCGACAGTGGAATGCACTCCCTCGGAGGGTGATAGAGTCTCCTTCCTTGGAGGTCTTTAAACAGAGGCTGGATGGCCATCTGTCAGGGATGCTTTGATTTGGATTTCCTGCATGGCAGGGGGTTGGACTGGATGGCCCTAGTGGTCTCTTCCAACTCTATGATTCTATGATTCTATCTTTTGAATGACTAGGAATGCCTCAGTCTTTTCTCTGGATCCAGCTTTAATTTGTTTACGCTCATTCTGTCCATTACTGATGTAGATACTAGTAGACAACTAAAACTGTTTATTCTGAAGTTAGGTACTTGTGATGCCAACGTGAATCTAAGCTGCATCAATATTGCATCATATTGAGTATAGTGTCTAGATCAAGGGACTAGTAATAGTACTAGTCTGTTCTGCTTTGGTCAGATCTCACCTGG